>NW_009219503.1:99093-101147 GCF_000690835.1 Fulmarus glacialis
AGCAGGAGGACATCTAGAACTGTGAAATAGTTTCATGTTTTCTGTGTATGAACGTGAAGTTTGAGAGCGACTACTAAAAGACACCGGGAACACGTATGAAGGGGAAAGGAATAATCTGGCAGTTGACGCTCCCTATAGTCAGGGAGAGGTGCTGGATGGAGGAAAGGACAATGAGGGGTGAGAGGGGGTTTGGCCAGCTGTGGGCTGGGGTAGCATGGCTACTCTCCAGCCCTCTCATTTTCCTCTCCCAGTTTACATGGTTGCACTGAGGAGTGGGCGGCTTGGTCCCGTGTGACTTGGCTCTGCAGGGGCTGTTCAAAAGTGGGCACGTAGGACAGAAGCAGGTGTGCAATGCTGGGAGATCCTCCGGAATGGAGCACTTCCCAATTATTTATCTGTGACTCATGGCTTAATTACCTTTAGTATCTGGCCTTTTCAGCAGTGGGTACTGAAAGAAGAAAGAACACCTCCTGATGTGAAATTGAAACTAAATTTAATCTAAAAAACTAGAAAAAGAATTCCAGAAGAAATAAATGAGTAAAATGTTATTTCTACCTTGATGAAAGAATTAGTTTATATTTTGGTTATATTCTCCACAAAGCTGATTGTAGGCAATAGGTTCTGAGCCATTTGCATGATGCTTACGGACAGTCAAAGTTCAGATAATCAAACAAGTCTCTGGGCTTCTGCAGACCATGCACTTACAGTCCTCACTTTTCCACAGAAACATATATAGGGCCAAATTTTATTCTGGATAATTTATGCTGTATAGATTAGCAGCAGGAAAGCTCTTACTATAAATTATTGCTGAATTTGGCTGATATTTTATATCTAACATATATTTCTAATTGAAGGTGCTTGAATAAAGTAATGTAGATTCTTACTGATAATAGTTTGAATGTAAATAACTAAAAGTTAGAAATAGCTAATATAGTGTATGCCTTTGACAAAAGTGGCCCCCACCTCTCTTCCTAATATGTTTTTTATTAGTGTTTGTGCAGTGACTATGCTTATAAAGGTTCCTTATCCATTCACAGCTGTGTTCTCAAAGAGTTAGTCTTAGGAAGAAGACGACCCTCCTGTACATTTGTTAGAGCTGACATTCACTCTCATAGCTTTCGGCTGAGCGGTTTTTCTTTTTTCTCTCTTGAAGTCTGCTAGCACTTCAAGCGAGTATCTCAGGAGTCTATATGAAGGACGACAGCCTCTGCTTCCCTATTGACAAAATACTGAAGCTTCATCTCATTCCTTAGAGGAAATTTCTTGCTCTGCTCTGAAATCAGAACATACCGGGTCACTCCAAAGGCTCGTCCTGTCTCTCATGCTGTCGAGGTGGGGTAAAAAATTCAAGAAAACAACATGACTGTAGACTGATCACTTCCTCTGCTATATCCTTCCACATTGTCCTGAGAATTGCGTGTTTTTATAATGTGTCAGTGAAAAGGGAAGGCAACCCAATGAGCAAGAGAAAACCCCTTCCAAATATTAGAAAAGACAGAATTACTGAGAGTATGTAATTATTTTTACCCAAGTTCGTGTTGTAAATATTGTTTTTGATAGAAGAAAACATAGAGTAAATACATCACATTTTGTTCTTAAATACATCTATTGTACAAGCATCTCAGTTCATGCATAGATCCAATGTCACAGATGATTTATAAGAACTTTCCTCATTTCAGACAATGCATTTGTTATCAATCATCTAACTGTACGTGGAAGAAGTGATGATAAATGTTGGAAAGTTTCATAGGCATTAATTATTCCATGGAAATGTAAATAATTTGTATTGTTTCTAACTAATTCCTGTATTTTTTGGTTGAACTCAGCATAAATGTAATCATTATCTACTTAGTGTGTGAAAATAGCTTACTTTTTAGGGCTGCATATCTTTACAGATTCTTTATTGTGCTTAAAACTTTGTCATTAGTATATTATCAAAGAATATTTGCTTGACTCCTTGCAAAGATGAACCAAGCAGCTTACCTTGGTGCTTAGAGACTAAACAGACTGCCAAACAGAGACTAAATTGATGGGCCGAGGCCAATTGTACGAGG
>NW_009219504.1:0-18729 GCF_000690835.1 Fulmarus glacialis
GGCGGGCTGGGCCTCAGAGCCGCTAACCCAGCCCGGCCTCAGCCCCGACCCAAGCAACGCGGGCTGGCTCTTAGTCATGGTGGTGCAGGCTGCCCTCAGCCCCAGTAATTCCCTACCAACACAGCCTCTCTCTCCCACAGTTCCCCGGATTTGACGACCTCTACTGCAAGTTCTGCTTCGTCTATGGCCAAGACTGGGTTCCCACAGCGGTAGGGCCCCATTGTGCGCCCCTGAAACCCAGCCTGCCTGCCAGGCCCACCGGCAGCTTGTGTTTAATGGGCTTAGCGCAGGCCCCTGGCTCATGGCGCATTGTCCCCACAGGGCCTGGAGGAGGGCATCTCCCAGATCACCTCCAAGAGCGACGTCGCACCCACTACGCTCGTCTGGAACTTCCCCATCGACATTACCTTCAAGAGCACGAACCCATCCGGCTGTGAGTGCTGGGGGTGGTGGGATCCAGCTTGCAGACCAGGCACCTCTCTCACACACGCTTCATTTGCAGGGCCACAGATTGTCGTGAGCGTCTACGGACCTGACTTTTTTGGAAACGATGTGGTCAGAGGTTATGGAGCTGTTCATGTTCCCTTCACACCCGGAAGGTGAGGTGACAACCTGTCTTTCAGGACTGAAACAGAAATTTTTTTCCAGTTACTGTGTTGTTTCAGAAATGTTCCCATATCTCCTTACAGTGTCTTGTCTGTTCGGTACAAAGAGCATGGATTTTCTAGCAGCAGCCCCTGGATATCAAATAATTTTTGGTAATCCTGTAGACAACTGTGAAGTCAAATCTGGCATGTAGACAGCCCAAGTATGAAGCACAGTACCTGCCCCCCATCACTCTCAGCACATGCTAAGCTTTTATTCCCACCATTGGTAATGGAGGAAGATACACTCTTCCTATCCAAACCAACCCTTTCTTTATAGAAGAGAAAGTTTTATATTTTGAGATGTTCAGTGGTCTGATGTGTCTGAAATTCTGGTACCTTTCTAAATATAGGAAGTCTTAACAGTGCTGTTTGGTTCATTTCTTAAGTTCTGTGCGTCTCATGTTTGTTTTAGGCATACAAGAACCATCGCTATGTTTGTTCCAGAGTCCACATCTAGACTGCAGAAGTTTACAAGGTAATAATTAAAGACTTTTTTTTTTTAAAGTTCGTCTTGCTTTTAGTCAAGGTATATCCAGCTACTCACTGGTATGTGTGAATACTTCATATCATAACCAGATAGTTTTGAAGGTAAAATCACATTTTTAGGTGTCTAGGTCTTTTGAAGAGCTTTCTTAAATCGTGTTAACTACCTGCTTGCAGTAATGCTAACTTGTCTTTTTTTCATCCTCACATTTAAACACTGTTGGTTTGAAAAAGAGCTAATTTCAGCAGAGCAGACTGATACGTAAGTTCTTGTACTGCATGGCAGCTCCGTGTTGCACAGGTTGATTCATGTCAGTGACGTGACTTGCAGAGGCACTACTTAGACTAATTTTACTGAGCATTTTAGTTGTCACTGGGCTCTGAGGAGGCGTGCTGCAGTCCATCCCTAAATCTTACTGTAACTAGGGGCTTTTGTTGAAGGACAGCCACATTAAGAGCAGCCTGGAAAGCAAAGGCCAAACATGAAAAACAATTCCCAGTTCTACCTTTTCTTCCATCTGGAATGCATTTGCTGTAACCTTTGTCTTGTTTATACACACATTGCTTCTGAAGTAGCAGTCTATACACAGCAACTGAGGGTATTCATGTTTTTTCCTTCCGTTGTATTGTTTAAGTACAGTCTGAATGATCTGTGAGCTGATTGTTCGGTTGTGGATTGCCTGTACCAACGGAGCCTACCTTTACACAGAGCCAGCCTTGTGGTACTTGAGCGCTTTGGGTGGGAGTCAGTGGGGGAATCTCTGTGCCCGACAGTCAGGATTCAATAGATTTATTTTTTGTCTCTTTATGATGCCCTTTTTAGAGCATAGATTCTACAATTTGTATACTTTTGCACCTCTGATGTATTTAAAGTACTTTAGCCTCTCTGTTACGCGGGGTAATCAAGAACTGAATCAGTTTCAAAAACATCTTTGCCATAGAGAGATTCTATCTAGCCCAGAAATAACTTGGATTTAACATAATGTGTATGAAATTGGTTTCATTTTTTTCCTTAGACAAAACTTATCTTTGATCAAAGTAGATCAGCAATAAAGTGAATCAGTCTTCAAAACTCATTAAACCCCCCCCCTTTGTTTTTTTAACATGCCTATAATGAACTGTATCAAATCTAAACACTAGTGAATGTATCCAATTAATTATTTTCTATTTTCTTCTCCAAGTTGGTTCACAGGGAGACGCCCGGAATTTACTGACCCCAGAGTGGTAGCACAGGGAGAAGGAAGAGAAGGTAAGTTCCTGGGAGCTCCTGCCTGTAACTCTTGCCCAACAGCAGGCCACAGCTTGGCCATCCACCTTCTGTGGATAAAAAAGACTAGTTGTTCTTGCAGAGAACAGTCCTACCTGGATATGTGAGGAGTTCAACAACTATTCAAAAACCTCTTTTAAACCAGTTTTATTCACATCTTCTTTCTTCTAGTAACAAGGGTGCGCTCTCAAGGCTTTGTGACCATTTCCTTCAACGTAGTGACCAAAGATATGAAGAAGTTGGGCTATGACGTGAGCCCGAGCGATATGCAGAACCCTTCTCTGGTGCCTGTTACAGAAGGGATCCATAGGTATTGAACTCAGGCTTGAGATGTTCAAAGGCTCACAGAGAAGTTAAGCACTTTGTGGCTTTTTGTGGCAAAGGGAAATGAGTATCTGACTAAACTGAGAAAATTTCACTTGAGACCGTTGTTCCAAAAGAAACACAAGGCTTTGCAATAATTACCTAAGTGTAATCCTTTCAGTAAGCATACAGGTTGAAGTATTATGTAAATTAATGTCATCAAATAATATTTAGCATTTTTATGAGTAATATCAGACTATCTCAAAATAAGACCTGTAACAAAATATTTTTTATAACAGCATTTTGTACACTCTTTATATACTTAAAGAATAGGAAAGTTTATAGTTGTACCAGTTTTCCTGTGTTTAAAACATCAATGCGAACCCAGTTCTTTTTACTAATTTTTTTTGTGGTAGAAATGGGAAGTTGAAATTATTGCACCTTCCAAAAAGGAGGCAATATGGAAACGTTCCAGTGAAATGCACACACACCTCTGTGCCACGTGCTTCCCTCTGTAAAAGCAACAGCAGTTTTCTTTATAATACCATATAATCCTTTAGAGTTTGTATGGCTAATTAAAATAGCTCATGCACTGAAGAAACAAATCTTTCCACATTTTTCAGTGAAGCAACCTGGGCTTTTGCATTTAGAGCAAGATGATGACTCTTCCATTTCCAGATTTTATTTCTGCATCAAGCTTCAGGAAGGAGAAAAAAGGACAGCAGTTTATTTTAGAGGAGTTAGAGAGACGATGGTGTTAAACATATCCTTGCTCCATGGTTTTAACTTCTGGTAGAACAAATTGCATTTTAAGCGCAGATATTGACTAAAAAAATAAACTTTTAGAGAAGGCTCTGCAAAGAAAGTAGAGTCTCCGTAGGCCAGCTATGTGTGCACTCGTAAGCAGCGTTTAGCTCCAAACCAGGCACCAGAGGCACCGCACTGCACAGGGGAGCAGCAGAACGGACCTTCTCCTCCCTTCACGAGGTCCCTCCAGCCAGTACATTACACAGATAGCATACCATGGCTTTCCTTAGCTGGTTTTCTTATCAAAAGAAAGGCAGTAAAAAAGCAACGTGGTGGTGTTCAAGTCTGCTACATTCAGGTTTTCTTTCCCATTGCATAACCTCAGAGGACGACTGAAACGAAGTTGGTTATTAGTGTGTGACAGGAGCTCCAAAGCTCGCAGGTGTCTGCAGCACGAGGGCACAGAGCTGGCCTCGGTCTGAAGAGCTTCGCCTTCTCTGATGTCTTACCATGGCCTTTCAGTGAATCCTCCTCTAAGCTAATGTTAGTGCTCTTCTTTTAGGCTGAATAAACCCAGTTGTCTAAATATAATTGTTTGTCTTTCTGCTGCTAGGGTTTTTATTTGTGCTGGAATGGATGTTTCTAAGTCCCAAATCATCCAAGATCTGCTATTCTTACAGGTACAAAAGAGAAAAATGTATGCTACAACAAAATGAATAATTGTTTAGTCATTTTCATGTTTAAGTTTGGGCACGTAATCTCTTGTGTTTGACTGCAAATACTAAGAGATGACTGTGAGAATGACTTAACATGATACCACTCTATAAGTGAACTACCAAGACCTTGAAACTGTAGAAATACAAGTAGTGACACACAGTGTTGAACTGCAGAGCCTCCAGGACACGTATCAAATAAAGCATCCAGTTAAAGAGAGTTATTATTTCGTGCTGAGCGATGTGATTGAATAAATATAATTTCTGAAAAGATAATGTGATCACTGTAATTTTGCCGTGAGCATTAGCATCTTTTATGCTATTTATAAATACTTTTCCAAACATGGTTACAGATAATTTTTTCATCTCTTACTTTTTTCCTATCTTGTTTTTGTTGATTTTACACTTCCAGTAAGCTCTTCCACCAGTTGTTTTGGCAACTGTTGTAATCTCTGAACTGAGTCATGTTGGAATCCAAATTAATAAGTATTTCCTGTTGGCTCGGAGGAGACGCAAGGAATTCTGTTTCCTTTTCAAAAGTATTTGGGAAGCAGTTAGCTACAGTAGCAGAATAAATATCTGTGTTTGAAATACTTGAAAGGCAGACATTAAACATACTACTGCTTAAGTATCTTTTTTCCCCTTGAGCACAATTACCTGCCCCCAGTCCAATTAGAGCAAAACTGCACAACAAAGTTTCTAGTCATGAGAAACCTGTTAAACCCAGATAAAGCCCAAACTTCGTGCCCACAGGGGCGCAGTGAATTTATTCACACACAGCTTTGCAGTCTGGTACTACGACCGATCTGCATTGCTCCTGTTTCAAACGAGTAGTTGGATGCTTACCACACTGAGACCGATCAAAACCAACACGTGCATTTGCACAGCTTCACCGTTCACAGCCCAGCTGCCGGGACCTCAGAAGAAAGGTTAAAAGAAAACAGTGAAAAGCAAGGGTTTTTAAAAAAAAAAAAAAAACCCAAACTCCCTAAAACAGTATTTAAGATATGTGACTCTATAAGCAGATCCCACACCGCTACCTGCATTTTTAGGGCTGTTTGCCTATTGTCTCTGGGTTTGGTTGGGGTTTTTTTGAGGTTTTTGTTTGACTCCTCAGTGTCTCAAGCATGTTTGTGAAGAACCTTACATACCTTCTTCAAGGCCTTAATGTGTTTAGCTTGTGAACGCTTCACTGCCGGAGCTTGTTGGTCTGACACAGTTTGCTCCTCACACAAGGGCACGTGTGGGGTGATGTTTTCAGTACGTGTTTCCCGAGTTCAATGCCGTTCCTTTGTTCCGAGAGGCAACTGTTGGTATCTCTCACAAACATGCTCTTCTCCCAGAGACAGGCTTGCTGCTGCCTTTATAACGTTCTGGTTTAAGTCTTTGGTACTCAGGCATGGCAGAGCGTTTGCAGCTGTTTCACCCTGGAGAGAATCTCTGCTCTCATGACCGAGGAGTAAAGATAGACACGACACTGTGCTGCCGGAGTGGGTGACATTAATAAGGAAGGGATTTATGACCCATTGCAGCTGTGTTAAAGGTTGAAAGAACCCATGCTTTAAGAACAGCCAAAACCCAGAAAAACCCAGCCTTGCTATAGTGGAGGCTCAAAGTAATTTCCTTTCACCCACTCTTCAGGCAGCTGTAGCCACCCTGCTCGTTTACTAGTTAATCATTCTCCCTTTTATTCAAAACCGGACTGAAGTTCCCAACCCCTTGTAGCACAGATGGCAGCGCAAGGCTGTCAGCTAGCGCTGCAGCTCCTGTTTTGTTACGCTTAAGTCTCTCCCAGACAGTGAAATTGGCCATTAACCTCCTAATTCAAGATGGACAGGAAAAAAATCTTTATTCAGAACATGTGTCCTGACACAGGATGCAGGTTCAAGGCCATCAAAACCGAGTGAGACCATTGGAGGTGAATGAAGCCTGTGAGACGGTTGAGGGCTTTGCAGAAGCCCTCCTCTGCACAGGCCGTCTGGAGGAGCTTTGGGGAGAGCTGCCCAGCAGGACCATGCTCACTTCATGGGAGAGTTTTCCTGCCACCACTGTGGAAGCCACCCTGGGAGGGAGACAGCCAAGGACACAGACTGAACAGCAGCCTGGGAATCAAACCCTCCAGAAAAAGGAAAATCATTTGGATAGCCTTTAGGAACTGACATTTGCAGCCCTTTCTACCATAACGAGAAACAGCAGCATCAGCTCCTGCCCTCTCGTGGCAGTTTTCAACCTTTAGGAAGATGTTGGAGATTGCTAATAACAATTAGCTAACAAGATTACATGAAGGACACCCAAGTTTTTCCTGTTCCTACATGGAAAATTGCTCAATGCAATGGTGCCGGCTGCCCTGTTGCTGCCCCTGAGAGCAAACACCTCCCAGAGCCATGAGCCAGCCGAGCTGCCTCACAGGGAGGGACTGAGCCAGAAATCTGCATCAGCGAGCGCTTGATAAACTGTCTTTGTCCTGAGGCTAGCAAGGCTGTTTTACAACAGCAGTATTGCAGCAGCTAGAAGTTATCTCCATCTGAAAACGAGAGTCTCACAGACGGATTAAAGCTGACAGCAACTGCTCCCCAGCAGCGGTGTCAGTTCAGGAGCAGCAGCCTCCTGTGAAATATTCTGAAGGAGGAAAAAAAAAAAGCAAAATAAAACACAAAACGACAGAAGCACAGAAGAGCCAGATTTGAAGAAAATTGGAGCTTCAGCTCCAACTCTACCTGGGCTCATCACTGGCAGCGTTTCAGCCCATCGCAAACCAGCCCCAGGATGACCCGTTTGTGCCAAGGTCACCAGAGCATCGTGCCAGGACCCGCTGCCTGGGGAGACGGGGGGGCTAAACACCCTGGATCCACAGTCCCAGATATGGGTCTGGGGGTGACAGGAGGACAGGACAGCTGGGGTGGGAGATGGGGGTTACACAGAATGAACAGCATCAGCGGTGACAGAGCTGGGCTTGCACCCGCAGCATCCAGGAGCACCACCAAGAACCACCTTCCTCTGGGCCTTTTCCCTTTAGTCTGGCAGTGCCAGTGGACGGCACCAAGCAGCAGCTGGACGAGCAGGTGGCTGTGGCAGCGCCCACGCAGGACATCTCCAGGGTGCCCCTCGAACACACTCAAGGAACTGAGTCCCCCATGAGAACACCATGAACCACCCCTCCTGCACCCACCACCCAGCCCAACTGGAGAGGCGAGGTCCAAGCACACAAACCTGTACCAGCGGCATGTCTGGAGCAGCCACCAACAGCAATTTTGAACATCTTCCAGGCCATGCAAACCCCAGGCAGGAACACGGCAAAGAGCTAAGCAAAGGCCGCCCAGCCCGCACTCCCGCAAGGGATGCTCGTCCTCCTTCTCACCGTTCATCCACAGGGTGCACTCTGCAGAGGGGACTCCCGAGGCTTTTCCCACCAGCTGGGGAGTCCCCTGGGAAGCAAACATGGGTGAGCTCAAACCCCAAGAGCTGAGGCACTCATGGGTGTTTGCAAACCCAGAAACAACCTCCACATTTGGAGCACAGGGGAAAAAAAAAAAAAAAAAAAACAAAAACCAACACAGAACTGCAGCTCCCACCAGCCTGCAGAGAGCACCCAGCACCCTCCACTGCAGCGTAACAGGCTGCGGAGCACAAGATCAGCAGGTTACAAGGGCTAGGCTTGAGGCAACAAATTTCCGGTGCCTGGCCATCTTAAGGGCACAAATCCTGTTAGAAACCATCCTTTGGCCACCGAAACCAGGCCTGAGCCCCCAGGAGGGAGGCTGCAAAGAAGCGAGGGTGCAATGCAACCCGCTTTCACGGCAGGGTGCAAGTGATTCAGTCTCGTCCTTCAGAGGGAAGATCAGCAGAAGCATCTCACTGCTGTAGGCTTCTATTTTTATACCTCTATTCAGGCCAAGATATTTAAGTACCCAAATTCACCTCGGAGAATATCACTACATTTAGTGCCAGACTTGCTAATGAAGACATTAAAAAAGAAAAAAAAAAAAAAACCAAAAAACAAACCCCATTGCTGTCACCCAACACGACCCCAGCCAGCCCACGGTCTCCTAGGCCATATGTGCTGTTACACCAAGGCAGAACTGGCTCCCTTCAGCTTGGTTAAACCACCAAATTTCATTCCTTGGCCAAAAAGCCCTTCAAGAACATGGACCCCATTGCCTGATTTTCACAGGTTCCGTGTTCCCACCCCAGTGGGGCACAAAGAAGGTGTCTAATGATTTTCTGTCTTAGAAATTACTAGAGGTGGTTCAGCCACAGCGTGGGGAATCCCACGTGGGTTAGTGATAGCACGGCTGGTGGGACAAGTCCACACTGAGTCAGCATCCCACGGAGGCCGTTCAGCCCTCGCCTCCATCTGCTCCAGCAGCCAGGCACGAAGTTCTCCTCCAGCCCCTGCCTTATTCAGCTGTGCAGCGTGATCCCACAGGCCGTCACGGAGGCCAGGAGAGTAAGTGGTTTCACAAAGGGGTTATTAGGCAGCTGTACCGGTGACTACCGAAGGCCGTGTCTTTGCTCCAGGAAAGTCTCTGCTGCCAGCAACAGGACCCCGGGCTGGATCGAGCTCTGATCTGATCTACAGCAGCTCCAGCGTGCAGTGTTTAAACAGAGCTTAAAACCACGATGCCATACCTGCTTGTGAGGATCTCCCAGCACATATTTAAGCTTTCAAACTGCAAAGCTGGCAGCACCGATGTCCCCGTGAGACTTCATGTCAGGCAGCAGCAGGGAGGGAGCTGAGAAGACAAACTCCACCTTTACTACTGCTTTATTCCAGCTATTTGAAATGTCATCGATTTTCTTTCACCTGAGAATGGAAACACAGTTGCTCAACTAGCGGCACAAGTGTTGAGAACAGATCAGGTACTGGGTCCAGGCTGCTTTTATAAGTGTTTGCTGAACAGCCACAGATGATTTTTTTTAACACCTACTCCCTCCACCCCCAGCATTTCATCCGTCTCTAGCAGCACAGGCGCCTTCATCCCTCCGCACATGGATGTGTTGTGAGTATCTGTGCTCTGCACGCAGCAGCTGTCTGGTGGCCATGAAGATGTTCAGGTGCTTTAAAAATATTTTGCACTTCAATGGCATTTTCAACCAGAGTTTCAATGCATGTTACAGCTAACAATTCTGCTAGTCACCAGTTTACTTAGGAATAAAGTTTGCACCACCTCCCTGCCCCACCCCACATTAAACAGCCACTGGGGAAAGGATAGATTTTCCCCTAATCTCTTCAGAGAGGTATTTACCAAATATCCAAGGGTCCCGCTACTCGCTCCAGGTTTGGCACAGCTCAGGGCTCCCCCCAGCGAAGGCAGAGGATGTGCTATCTGCCCCCAAGGTATCTCCCTGCTCCCCTGTTCATAACTTACTATTTCAATCTCTGCAAACCACTCGGTTGTGTTTTACACTGGTAGGATGCCAATCCCCTATTGATCACCAGACTGCTGCCAATTAACCACCCTAATGGGTAACTGGCAGGGATGTCTGAAACGCCAAAGGGAACTTCCACTCATTGAAACCCCAAGTCTTCAACAATTACAGGGTATAATCGATTGACAGCAAAACACGAAGAGACAGGATTGCTACCACCGTGTACAACGCTGGCTCTTCACTATTTATCACTCCCAGCTCCCAAACTTCTCTCTTTACGAAACCAGTGTTCGTGTCCCAACAATACAGGGAGGAGATTACCTGGAAGGCGGACGACAGCTAACTTTAAAAAGGCGGAAGTTTTTAACGTGAGGGGCTGTATAAATCATGTTGGTTCTCCAAAACATAGATTGCAGGCAGTTGCAGAAGTCTTGCCAAAGCCATAGCACCAGCTGGCCCAAACCATTTTCTCACCGTTCGATGAAAAGGAGCGGAAGAGCAGAGTTGCACCACTCGGCCCAGCACAAACAAGAGGTAACGGCAATGTACATATTCAGCAAAAATACTTTGGCAACACCGGTGCGGATGAGGGCAAGCCTCTAGATAATATTTTATCCAGATAACCCTTTTCCTCCGCAAAAGCAGGCAAATACCACCTCACTTCACAGAAGAGGAAGAGGAAACCCAGGACAGGGGCAGAGCAGCTTGCCCAAGGTCAGAGGAAGGCTCAGCCACAGCCAGACCTCTCTCACAACAGGCTTTATCAGCTCAGGCTCCCTCCAGCACCCCCTCAGCTTGCAACAGCCTGCAGTATTCAGCTCCTTTTTAAGAGTATTATAGAGTCATCACAAAAGTTTCCACTTTGAGCCCTTCCTAAATCTTTCCTGTAGCAAGCAGCTTTATTTTAAAACGTGCAATTTCAAGAGGCCAGCGTAAAACAGCGAGGAAGTACTGATCACACAGAAAAAGAGAGACAGCCAGAGGAGCAATAAACACACATGCACAGAAGAGCCCTCCTGCACAGGAGCAGAAAGCATCCTTCTGTAAGAACAAGAGGTACAAAAAGCAACAGGTATCTGGGCTGCCACCCCTGGCAAAGGAGGTTTTTCTGTTTTCCTTACAAACACAGAAGCAAAATGAATCAAAGACCTGACCGGAGGCAGCCTCATTCTCCAGGGAAACCGGAGCGTTACTGGGGCAGTGGGTTTGCACAACATCCCCAGCCAGCTCTGTATCACAGATCTGAAACCAAAACAGATACTTTTTCCCCCATGGCTGCCTTTCCGATAGTCAGGTCTCTAGCACCACTGCAGTTTCAGCATTAAGAAATTAAGTATTTGATTAGTGATCAGTCTGATTGGCAGCAAACCCTAACTACAGGAAACCTGCATGGGCTCTGCAGAGGTAGCTCTTGAAATAGCCTGCTAATGAAGTACCCTTTAATTTAAACCATCCAGAATTAGAAGCTGAAATCACTTCCCAGCTGGAGGCAGGCTCACTGCTACCCCACCTGCAAGGCCACTTGATCAACGGGGCAGAGCCAACACCGCAGGACTCAACTATTGCAAAAACGGGGAGCGAGGACTCCCAGTCAGTTTTGTCACAGTTCCCCAACTCCATGAGCGGTGGCTTTAAAAGTCTTGCCTTCCCCAGACTTCTGTCTTGACATAAAAATGGAAGCCTCCACCAAGACAGTACTTGATCATCCCTCCAAAAGTGCTGTTTAAAGGGTAATGTGGTTTAAAGAAGCAATTCAGTCACCTGCAACACAACAAGTCTTCATTTTTATTGAGTTAGTAAGGTCTCAACTGATTCCGATTTAAGTGATCTATAAGAAACCCTCCTTTCTCACAGTAAGAGCAGGCGTGCCCCAGGAAAGTGATGAATGCATCGAAGAAATCACATTGACAACGTACAAGAAGCATTACTCTCAATAACCGTTAGATTTCTCCTAGCACCTAGGACTGTCAGCACAAACCTTAAATCATCTCAACCAATCCATCAGCTTTCTTGAAAACTAAATCAAGCATGGCAGCAACAGTTTTTTGAATGGGATTATAAACACTACGCAGAGTCTTGAAAAAGCAACACGGCTGGAACATAAGCAATACAATTTTAATTCTGACCAGTCACCTACAAACCCCTTGTCTTTCCACTGTTCTGATGGCATTATTAAATATCACATTTGTGACATTGCTCGGGAAAAATGACACAAAGATACAGACATTATGATACAATAGTACAAATGATAAATTATTTATACAGTAAATAATGTCAATAGTCAGCACAAATTCATAAAAAGCAGCCGGCTCCCAGTATTATGAAAACAGTTTGGTAAATATTTAAATTGTAACACTTGTAAAGGAAGTGAGTCTTGTGAGATTCTGCTGTGAAAAATAAACCATATATTTCTCCACAATTTGTGCAATATTAATACATACAGTACACATTAGAAACTGTAACAGCAAAAGGGAAGATGGATAACAATAGTTGTCTTTAGCTATGGGACTTCAAAAAGACTGTAAACACCACAACCCACCATGGTTTTCCTTCCCTGTCCCTGTCCCCTCAATGTAGTTTAGTTTCTATATAGTATAAAACTGAATAAATAACTGAGCTTATTTTGGGTTTAAAATTATGCCAAGAGGTTTTTTGTTTGTTTTTTTTTTTTTACAAAATATTTAACACTTTATCTTTGGTCAATTTGACCAGTAAGGCTATTTTGGGATACTAACGTTTTAAAAATCAAAAGCACTTCTAATATTTGCAAGTGAGAAAAGAAGGGGAAGAGGGAAATGCATTTGGAGAAATACGCCAGAGCAGATGCGATCGGATACGCACACGTCCTCCGTGCAAAAAGAAGTGGGAGGGCGGGGAGGGAGGAAGAATTATTCTGGAGAGCAGTTAGATTATCGCAAAGAGAGATTTACCATTCTGGACACAACTGAAGCTTCACCTGGCTAGGACAGCAGCCACCGTTCAGCATCACTGCCACAGCACCCCAGGCCCGCAGGGCACTTGAGACACGGGCACGTCTCCAGCCCAGGAACCGAGCAGATTTACCAAACCAGCTGCTTATCCTCTTGAACTCGGCTCCTGCCACAACCCCCCTGTCAGGCTGGGAATCTCGGCACGGTTAGTCCTTAGCCTAACGCTTTCCAGCACCACAGTCTGGGCTGATTGCTCTTCAGAGTGCCTAGTCATGGTTCATTGTGCGATACATGTCTATATATATATATAAGGTAAAAGTAATACAGCTCTTACAGAAGTGGCTTGGTAAAAGCAACAATTTGCCATTCAGCAGTTTCATTAAGCTAGGGCTCCCTACCAGACCAACAGCACATTTTTATCAATTCATGGTGACAGATCATGACTCTGAACTGTAGATGACTTCATCATTTTAAATACTTTCTATCAACCCCATCTTGCTTCCAAAAACAGTTACCTAGTGTTTAACAAGAGGACGTGGTTAGAACTTTTTGGCTGAATAGACAATGCCCCATCTAACTGTTGCAAACGCATTCAGGTGACAGGCTAAGGGAAAAACATCAAGTAACCTCAATTCCACTGTTGATAAAATTAAATTGGAAAAACAATGAAGGATAAATCTTGCCACAGATCAATTGGAAAGCACTTCCCCCCCCCCGCCCCCGCATCTGCAAGAATCACACCCTTCCTGGTCTACACTTTTCAGTAACTTCAACAACAACAAAAAAGTAAAGTATTTTTCCTTACTCTGAAAGGCAACATGAATGGTTTTTTGTTTTGTTTTCTTAAAGACATATTGGGTGTGGACAGTAATTCTCTCTTCTCCTATATAAAAACAAGAGCAGATGAATATTCTGAATCCTACTTGCAAATTCAACAGTATTCAAGAGGATAGAACAATCTGCATAGAAACATCCACACATTTAGCATTCCATATACTAATAGAGCTACACTGACCTACACAGCTAAAATCTGTGATTGTACCCTAGATTTGATAGTCTTTCAGCCTCCCCTACCCACCAAAAGATACAACCCAGTCCCTTCCACATTACGCGACCCTAGACTGGCACAGTCCCACACAGCATCATCACACCAGAACACACAACTCTGGCAATTTCTTTCAGCTTCTTTGTTTGGTTTTTTTTTCCCTCCTTCTAATTAGGGAAAGGCCACCAAGATGCATCAGTTCATTCACAGAGATGCCCTCAAGGCAGTAGCAAGCACTAGGACATCCCTTTCCATATGCTCTGCGGACGTTTGCGTTGCTTGTGAAAGCAGAGCTCAGAAACGTTGCCATCTTTGAGAAGGCCAGGTTTCCACCAGAAACACTGGCTGAAACCTGAGCGTGGTTTAGTGCCGATGAGTCCAGACATGCAAGTTAAAAATGTATAGTTCAGCTTACAATTAATAGCTGTAAATGGAACCAGTTGTTAATATGGAGTGCACCTTTCATTAAGAAAAATTAGTCAATAAAATTAGTAAGTCGTGTTTGTACATTAGAATTTTTAACATCTCAAGAAGTATTACAAGAAAGAACAGCCTCTCTTCTGATCTTCATACAGGCTAAACATCTGTCCATTTTGGTAATCAGAAAACGGGAACAAATCAAGGGAAAGGCGACTTTAGTGTTTTTTCTTTTTAATGTAGTCTTAAATCATGTTATGCTCAAATTCAATTCATCTAAAAATAATTAGTCACGAGAATTTGTTTTGATTTGCATTATGAATACTTCATTTAAAAGTAAATATTTTAGTGTTAATCTTCCCTTTTAAACTCTCTTTACAGAAACAAAGAGCTAAAACCATAAATAAGAGGGCATTAAAACCATAAAAATGACATTTGCCAATATCTTAATTTTTCAGCCAGACTTGATAAATCTATCAAAACCAGACAGTTAAATAAGAACCACATTATAAAAATTAGCAAAAAAAGGACTATTAGGTAACTCTGCAAACTCAAATATGAAACTGTACTAAACAAAATATGTGCAAAAGTATACAAGAGTAACTGCATATAGCAAGGTTAAGCCTGAATTAGTTTTAAAGCTTGCCCCGGTGAAATTGAATTCAAAGTTGTCCCACTGTATTTCTTTTTTCTTTCAACTCACATTGTAAGTCAAATAAAAACAGAATACACATGATAACTTCCAAACGAAGCTGGTACTGGACAAGCACAGAGCAGGACACTCACTCAGCACGAGTGCAGCATGCCACTCACAGAGAGTTCCTCAGGAGTCCTTAGAGAGTAGTGTACAAATTCAACACTGCATACAACAGCACACGTTATACTTGACAACTTGAGAATGTTCTTGGGTTTTCTGTCTGTTTTTTTTTTTTCCTTTTGAGACAAGCTTGCTTTCTCGGTCAAATCTTTGATACGAAAGCAGTGCGATTTTGCGTTGCAATGTTTAATGCATAAAAACCAGCCACCTGGACCCTCCGAATCGTTCTCTTCTAAGAGTAAGGACTATGGGTGAACCAACAGTCTAGAACTGTGTATAGTTATGTGCAAAACATTCACTAGCACTCTGAATCTCAGGCCTATCATATGGGCATAGGAAGTGACAGATGCAGGTAAATAGTAATTTCAGGATCCAGCACATCATCTGACATCTACAAAATAGCCAACGGAGTTTAAAATGGCAGGTTCTCCCTAGAAAGTGTATTGAAATGATTAACAAAGTAACAAAATGGGCAGAATCTAACTTTGGTGAAAAGTCTGAACATTTCACATAATGCTCAACAAGCCAAAGTAAGGTACCATCTGTAGCAAAGACTAGATTTAGATTAACTGGTAAGTAGAGACAACTCTTCAAAGATCATAACTGTAAACTGCAAATCTACTTCCAAGTCTCTTACACACCGTTCAGTCCACACAGGCCACGTTCATTTTGCTGTAAAGACTTCAGCCTGGAAACACTATGAAAAGAAAGTTCCTTTAATTGGGTCTTTATAGGAGAAAAGGGTTAGTTGTATTTGTAGACTGGGATGCTGACGGCGGGATTCCTGTACTGTGAAGAGGTTGGGTCATTGATCCTGCAATGCTCACGTTCAGCCCCTGGCCCATCCTTGTTATAGATGCCACAGTGCCCATAGCTGGTATTGGTGCCATTCCCACAGGCACTGGGGCCATGGAAGACAGAGGTATTGGCTCCATGTTTATCGGTGGCACAGCACTGAAAGAAGGGCTGGTTCCCATCACAGGACTCGCTCTCATCTGATTAAGAGTGAGTGGCTGAGGCTGATTCACTTGGAAGGGGTTGATTGGAGTTGGTGCTGTAGCGGCGCCTAGTTTTGAGAGAAGGGGGAAGAGGGACCATAAACACGAGGTTTTGGAGATCGTCTTTCCTGGCAAAGAACGCACCTCTGTAAATCCCCACATGCTCCGAACCCCAAAACACCCTGCGGAGAAACCTGCATGGACGCCATTCAGCAAATTGGGGCTGCACTGGTGCACACATACAGCCTGTTTCATTGAACCTATCAATGCTACAAAACATCCCTTTGCTGACCAACAATTTCCACTTCTGATAGTAGTCACTGGAAAGACAGGTTCTAAATTTGGTTACCTGGAACATGCCTAACCATGTCATCCAGATCACTAACTTTTTTTTTTTAAATGCTACTTAAAATTTGCATTACGGAAGAGAACTGCAGGCTCTCTGTACTCCTTTACTGCAATCTGGCTACTGCAGATTTGTGCGTTTGCTTCAAGATGTCATCCAGTCAGCTCCATTTAGAAGCTGTACATGTTTCTGGCACAGAGTTTTGACAAGAATTCATAAAGTAAACAAGTTGTTTCCGAATTACAGCGGTGCTAGAAAAAGCAGAGAATAACTTTCCCAGCGTTTGAGGTTCTTTGGACTGCTGCCAACACTACAAATTCCTTTTACCGTATATGTATGGCGTTATTTGGATGGCCCAGTGACCCCTTATAAACTTTTTGTAGTAACCGGTAATGGCAGATACACAGACTTCCTCTTGCTAAACACTGCCAAGGCTGCTCAGAATTACTGGGGTTTTTTTCCTACCCAAGGAGTTTATTAAACTGTCATTTTTCTCCATTGGAAGAGTGAAGAAAATAAATGCTGAAATAGCATTTTAAAGTATTTCACCATACTAACGTCACACAGAAATTTCAGTACATGAATAGCTTTTAAAAAATACATACGTCTTCTATGTGTTTAGTGTCACCATCTAAGTCTGCTGTAAGTAAAGGCTCACTTCTAACAGGGGCCAATTTACAGGAGAACTGCAACAGCCTATTTTTTTCAAAATACACTGAGAGTGTGTTTTGATCAAAACTGGTCTATCATGCTAGCCTAAAGACAGCCTAACCAGCAACCCACTAAATTATACCGCAGAGTTTGCCATCTGGAACCTCAGGTTGCAGGCAGACATGCTACCGTGCCTGCTGCAACACAAGCCAAAGGGCCATTCCTACCTGCTTCCACAAGAACCTACCACCTATTACCTCCCCAAGGGATTCTCTGGTGGCACAAGTTCACATCTTACCTGTTCTGACAATCAATCAGCTTTAGCTCAGCCGTTTTTAATAACCCAAAGCCTTCTTCTAACACAGACCATTTTGAGAGAGCAAGGGCAAAAGTGGAAGAGAAACGGCTTGAACAAAGCTCAGCCAACAGATCAGCTGCAGACACAAGAGGAGAAACTCTGCGCTTTCAGGGTCCAGCAGTATGCCTTGAAACCATGATGCCTCACCCTGCTGCTCTCAGTTATGATCTGTTGGCTGAAGTAATCAAGAAAAACAAGCCCAAACCAGCTTACGTTAAATCAAACAGGACTGAGTTAAGCAGAGTTTTCCTATAGGAAGGGAAAGCTAAAATAGAAAACTGAAGGAACGTGGAGAAACAGACCTGGTGCCAAGAATGGATTCAGTGAAGTAACAGGTTGTGGCGGCTTAGACACCAGTGAATCCAGGTTCACCAAAGCAGCATTGGGGCCCAAAAAAGACTCAGGGGTTTTCCGAGCTGCACTTTGTTTGCCTGACGTCATGCTTGAGTGCTGGGAATCAAAGAGATCAGGACTTGTGGTACCGCTATGCTGAGATGGCAAAGTGGAACCTGATTCAGCTGAAACAACACAAAGAGAAAAAACAAAACTTACCTCATTAATCTACATAGTCAAGCAAAGAAAACCCTGAAGTCTCTGACAGCAGAGATGTTTTAAAATCTAATGTTTGTATTAGTCAGATTTAAATATTTCAGTACATGTTACACCCTTATAGCATGCAAGCAGATAAATGTTCTTTAGAAGAGTATGAAGAAGCTACAGTTAGAGTTGCAGTGCTCTACTGAAGGTGCTACCTGATTTGCCCTGATGAATATTCTCACACCTATGCTGCAACAGATGGGACTACAAGTCTCCAAGGAAAAGATATTCAAAAGCCTTTGCCTTCTGCCCTTGCACTACACTGGCACCCTTCCTAGCTAGATTGCACCCAAGTTTTCTCTTCTGTGTTAAAGAAGCCTAACCCAGCTTTGAATTAGTCACCGTTCTTTCAGGCAGAACCATCCTGAAAGTACGTACTATCAAAGCACTTACACGTTAAGGTCTGGCAGTTTTTATTTTAGTTACTAATGACCAAATAAAAAAAATAAATTAAAGCATTCATAGAAGTGTATTTTCTCATCTTCTTACTATTGTTACACACTAGAATTTATACATTTGAGAACTCCAGTCAACATTCTCTTTGACTCTCTGAGCATGAGCCATACTCCAAACACATTGGATACTGTAAATTTAGAAGTCAAACAAATTTCTGGTTCAATGCAGCAAAAGGTTACAGAGAGAAATTCTATGGCTTATAATGCAAAAGGCCCATTCCCCGTAAGTTCATGCATAGGCCAAAATGTTAACAAGCTTTTACTGCTGCATTATCACCAGTTTTAACGTTTTCCTTTGTGAAAGTCAATTTTTTTTTTTAATAAAATTTAAGAATAGAGACATTTGTTGCTGTGACTATCACCCAAACTGTCCACACGCTAAGAATTTGATTCATACCTGGCTTTTTGGAAGTTCGAAGTGTGTCAAATTCAGAAAAATCATCTTTAACTGTACCATTCAAATTACTGAAGAGGTCAAAAGATGTACTTCCTGTTCAAAACAACAAGACAGCCCTGTCATTAACAGATCTTCGGTTGCATCACACACCTGATCCTGCTGAAAGCAATTTCTTACCAATTATTGTT
>NW_009219504.1:18760-57700 GCF_000690835.1 Fulmarus glacialis
CCCATTCATGTTACCAAGGAGCCCCTCTGTCAGGTTCCAGGGCAGCAGTTCAGATCAGCTTGAGTTCTCCTACCCTTACCCAGGACCAGGGAGAAGGATAATGTCAGAGAACTGCCCTTTCTTACAGTATTAGCCAACTTACTCAGAGCAATGTGCTTTTAAATCACAATATAAGGCACACCTTAGCACGCTGGGTTTTTATTGAGTGTCTGCACTAGAGAGATGTATAGGCAGGCATATATTGCTGTGAAAGAAGAGAACAGCGAATTTACAGCCTAAACTATAAAGTGTGTTAATCAGCCCTCCAGTAAAACACACTTCTGAATACAGTTCCAAAGACAAATGTAGCATTGCTACAACTTAAGTGATGATTTGACTTATGCTTCCGAAGTTAAAAGGAGGAGGAATGCAATAGAAAATGTTATCTCCGCCATGTAGAGATGGTAAGGCCCTGTTAGCTAAAGCACCAGAACTTGCCCGTAGTTTGCAACCAATGAAAACATAACATTTTCAAAATGTGGACACACCCTTACCTCAAAATGGAGGAAGAAAAACCACACCTAAATGAAGAGCAATCACACTCCTGAAAAGCTTTAAAGTTTGCTGGGTTTTCTTGTATTAGTTGAAATTTTTTTCAATTTAGTTTTAACCTTCAACACATTTCAAGCAAATGAAGGTACGGACTTAGCTCCATAAAGAGCGCAAAAAGACAAACACCCAAGAGAATGAGTGAAGGTTGTGCATAACAACAATGCTTCTTATTAAGAACAAAGACCCACCATAGTTAAAGAATCACTCTCATAATGATCCAGTTATTGCCCTTTGCCCAGTGAAAAGCTGATTAGACAACGTTTTGCAGAACTCTGAGATTCCTTTGTTTATTATGTCCTGAGATGAATGACTAGCAGAAAATGCATTTAGGATGCATTTAGCCACGGTGCCAACACGAAAATACCAGGTATTAAGATTCATCAAGGTTGCATTAGTTTCAGAGCATGAAGAGACAATTACATCATCTCCTTCTGCATTTTGCCACACAAGGGCTTAGGGATAGCTTTCACACTCTCAGTCTGAAGTAACAAACCTTCATTTGCACCTCTAAAAGTCTCCTCAGAGTGTGGAGCTGCTCAACCTGTCAATCTGCGACTGCAGAGACATCCATCTGTATAGCTATTTATCATGATGAAAGGTAAAATTATAGTATCATTCATTTCCAGAAATTAAGCCCTTGTCTAATTAAAGATAAAAACCCAACAGCAGCAGCAGTCGTAAGTGCTCAGCATGCATCCACACGTACCAATAAAAGAGTGTAGAAGGGACAGAGCACGAAGAAGCAACACAAATTCAGAGCTCTAAGTCAGAATAATCACATTTAAAGTTCTTTTTGCTGCTAGCTATTACAACTCCCATTTATTTTACAGACCAGTTCTGCAAATTGTTCAGCACATAGCTTCTTTTAACCAAGCAATGCAAGAAAATCATTCGGATTTCACCTTCATTACTCAAATAATATGGATATGGGATGAAACCGTTTCTCACCAGAAGTAGAGAGGGGTTTGTTTGCAGGTGCTGGTCCCCAAGGATCCACAGAAGATTTTGCTACAGTAGAAGATGGCTGAGCAGGAGCCCAAGGGTCAACATTTTTGGACAGAGACTGAGCTGTGGATCCTGCTGGTGCTGCCCAAGGGTCAACGGAAGCAGCTGGTTTGGCACCTGCAAAAAGAACCAGCAGGAACACAACTCAATACAGTTTCACTTTGGAAAGCCTTCCTTGGAGATTAATCTCTCTTATGAGCCATTACTGCCAATTAATACTAAACATAAATAGGTGAAGCAGTTCAACATTAGGAATACTGGTAAGTCTCAGCATCTGTGTCATATGTACTGGACAACAAGTACAAGTAAATTCTGTGCAACACAGATGAATAAAACAATCTCCCATTTGAAACTGAATTTTTAAAAAATCTGCAGTTCCAACAAGAAAATAAACTTGCTTTTGTTACAGACATTGCCACCACAACAGACAATATCTGACTGAAGGTGACCTAAATCACAGAGTATATTTATGAACTCATGGGAAAGAAGCTTTCAAAAAAGCCTGTATGTAAAAGGTATGAAATACACAACATTAAGACTTGGACAAAGGAAAGAAATCGGTAAGATTCAAACGGAATAATTTTCAAACTCTTTTAACCATACTGTTATTTTATAAAAATATAATCAGCTTCCCTGAGCTAGTTATGCTTTTTTTACTCCCATCTGAAGGCGCTCCTCCTGACACAGATCTAAGCTGTCCACTGACACCCCTTCCTTTTTTTTTTTTTTTTTTTAACCCCAATGCCTGTATGTTCAGGATTCCCATTTATTGGAAGATGCTGACAACTCCTCATTCCTATAAATTCAGATTACCAAACTGCTTCAGGTTGTGCACAAGGTTACGGCTTCCTAGTGTAAAGTGACAAATTAAGGCAGTAAGGGAAGAATGAGAGAAGGAAACTTGCCTCACTATATACAATTTCCTGCCAGTTTCTTCTTCTTCCTCGCCCTAGTAATTTATTGCTTTTCAGCTTAGGTGACCTCTTCTTCCTTCTACCATTAAATTAAACTATTTTGGCTTATCAAACCCCAGGACTACTGAAGCAAATCACATTTCAGATTTGCAGTGGGCCAGCTCTGTGTCAGAAGGTATCACTCTTGCTTTGTTCCTATGATGTCCATCCCCGCTGCCCCCCCCGGCCATCAGAGTGCAGGAATGGGAACCTAGTACTTTAAATGCACATCCTGTACAACTCTACAGTGACCAGTTACCTTCAAATCAGATAGTACATGCAAACACACTTCCTCTTCCCAATGAAACGTCTCCACCAGTCATGGTTTAATTACTAAATAAGAACAACTGTATAATCCAAGAGTAGGACAGAATTACCCATGCGGTACACGGCTATTATCTTTAACCACCATATGGGTTTCAAGTTACAACTGAATATTGTTTTATTTTTTAAAACTACACACAAACCCCCTTGGCATCACAATATTCTTGAAAACCAATTCAATGCTACACACAGTGGCACAAATCCCGATTTCCAATGTTGGTCTTTGTTTCATCAACAGGTGGCATGGTCTTGCTACAGCTTCGGACCAGGAAATGCTAAAATTCTCTCAGTCAGTCCAACTATTCCCACACCGGTACTTACACTTCCTTTATCTACCCTTAGTGCTGAGTTACGAGCAATGCCACACAAGAAATGCTAATGACAGCACTTCCCATAAACGGAAGCTTTCAAAAATGTCTTTTCTTTCATAAAGAGAGCGCACAAAATTAGAGCGCTTGGGAAGATACCTTCCCGTAGCTTCCATTATCTCTACTGAAATGCCAAAGCACATGCAGGATTTGAGAAACAGAGTTTAATGAGTCACTCTTTTATTAGCAGTCAAATTCATAAATCTTACATCTTCAAGACTATCTTTGGGAGCCAAGTAACCAGCAAGCTGGAACAAGGGCTTGTTCTATGGTATTAATAAAGTTGGGAGTCACTGAGAGGAAATGCTACAACTGCAACTGGTACAAGGAAAATCTTGTCAGAGGATTATGTATCAAGCACGAGGTTTGAAGAAGGTGGATTTTGTTTGGTTTTTAACCACAGAAAAATACACTGAACAGCCTTAGGGCCCAAACTTGGGACTTTTTCTGATATCATGCTTGCAGTTTATCACAAAAAAAGAAACAGATTACACTTAGAACAATGAACTGTAGTTGGCCCAGCAGCTATGTAGGTGCCTTTAATGCCACCGTGGCGGGGGGGGAGGGGGGGCGGGAAATGCATTTCATTATTAAACTTCAAAATTTTCATCAGGAATCTCAATGGTGGTGTGCTGAATGCTAATGCAAATGACTTTGAAGCACTTTATAGCAGAGGTCGTAGAATCACCAGCCTGAAGCAAAACTGACAGAACTAAGCTGTTAGTCTTCAGGAAAGAGCTTCCATTTGTATAGAAACCCCCTGCCCCCTCAAAAAAAAAAAATCCAAAGCCAACAAAAAAATAGATCCAGCTCCAATTCCACAGACGTAGCAAGTTTAACACATACTGTGAGGAACCATCGAGTTTTTTATGCAAAGGAGTAACTCCTTGGACAGACTTTGGCTAACCTAGAAAACAGCACACTACATAGGCAGCAAAACACACACACAAAAGCAAACAAGCAAAACAGTGGACTTAATTGCTCTTTAAGATGTGAAGCACTGGATCTTTCACTTCAGAAACAGATTCCATGAATTTAGCATCAAAAGCTTACGAAACACGGTGAATATTTAAAATGGTAACCTCAATTTTTTTGTTTAGTATAAAAATCTCTATTTAAACAATTTAATCCATTTGGTTCTGACAGTATACACATCACATTTCATTAGAGGCAATTAAAGACATGGTAATTCAGATCTATGGCCCTCCTAACCACAGCACCCTGCCTAAGTACTATATTAAATACTGGCAAGAGTCTAAAGCCATGACACTGGACACAACTAGCAGCCAAAGCATGAGCATCCCCCCAGTCTGAGACGAGTTGTTTTTGCTGTACAAAGACAACAGAAGCTTCACTCTTCTCCTCTTTCTTAAGATTCAAAATGCACACACAAAAACCCAGCTGCTTAAAAAGCAAGAACAGAGTGCAACTTCCATTTGTTTCTGCTTGGAAATGAGTTAGGGGAACATTAGTTCTAGAGTACAGGAAACAGTCAAAATGGGCTAATATACTGTCGTTATCAAGCATGACATTGTACATTGAGAAACTCTGAAGAGCTCAACATTAAAAAGCAAAAACTTTTAAATAAGCATTCCTTCTGCAGTTTATTCTTACCAAATGATTGCCATGGGTCAGAGGCAGTAGCTGCAACTGTGGATCCTCCCCAGGGATCAGTTTGGTTTGCAACAGCAGGAGGTCCCCAAGGCTCCGTTTTCTGTGGGGCTGGTGCCGACGAGGGCAGGGCATCCATTAGGTCCAACAAAGTGGTATGCTGAGGGCAGGAATAATCTGAGCTTTAATCAAGAGCATTACCAATCTGAAGTACAAACCCATGAGAGTGAAGAAGCAATTTTTTTTTTTCCTTTTACACACCTGCATTGACTAGTAGTTTGAAATTTAACCCACATGGAAGAAGCTTTAAGCTATACAACAAAGCAATCCCAAAAGCATAAAAGAGCTCAGTATTAAGCTATTTTGTGTTACTGTATTTCAGCTTTTGGCAGCATAACCGGGAATTTCTTAGTCGAAGGCACTACCTCCTTCTTTTTGGGAATTTTAATTGTGTCTCTGCGACTCTCCTCCAGAGCCATCTGTAATCTCAGATCATCTCCGCGTCTGAGGCGCTCCTCCTGCAAAGGAAATCAACACTGTTGATATAGACCATTAGCCTAGACTGTGCTGCTTGCTCCCTCCAGGTCTCTAGCCCCCTTGGCAGGACACTGCCAGGGAAGGCCTGGGCAGTACTCCCTGCCACCCTAGGAGTGATGCGCACCACAGGCACGCGCAGTGGGATTGCCAGGGTTATTTGCTGTACCTTGTACATAACACAAGTGTGTGTGTGGGGGAATTCTTGTGATTCTTGCCTCAAACAGAGGTCAGGAGCACCCTGACCCTGTAACACCATCGTAACAGTGTGATCATAACATCCATTTTGCTGACTGAAATTTACCCTTGTGTTGTTTTACTCCTAATGGGAAAGGTATAAACGAAACATTCTTTCCAAAAATTCAGTTACAATGCTAGAACCATCACTGAACTGAAAGACAAAGTAAATATCCCAGCTTTAAATTATTGTAATGTTTTTGAACATTCAAATCACCACTGAAGGACACAGTGATTTAAACTTTACTTTTCCTGGCTTCCGTCAGCTTCCCTCCACAACTGATGCAACTATTATAGAGAACGCTAAGTGAGTTAATCTAGCCAACTCCATGCATATCTTGTAGTTCTTTAACATCTGTAAACTACCATGTTTGTGGTACATTCAACTACTTTAAATATCTTTGCTTGCATCACGTCTTTCAGAAGTTGACCAATTCCCCAGCTGGTATTTCCCTTGCAATTTTTTAAGCTATTTCAACTGATAGATTCTGATTTTCATTTTCTTTAACTTTATTGCTCAATAATGACGAAGTTTACTGGGTGATAGTTTCCCTTTCCAAGCACAGAGGTACTAATGCCTGACATACAGCAGTAAGCTAGAATCGTCACAGGAAGCCTCTAAAATATTACGGACACTCAGCAGGCTGACTTGAATTTTCACCCATAGCTGAGATCAACAACTTTGTTATATATTAATATGCAGTAAACTTTATCCACAATTACAGCACTTACTGCAAATTCAGAATGAACCTCTAAGAATTACCACAGTAACATAACCCGTGTGATACATTAGGAGCCAAGCTATTTTAAACCAGGTTCTTTATAAATTCTAGTACTTTGTGTCAGGTCATCCTTCTGTTCCAGACAACCTCACCGAATGAGCAGATCATTCAAAATTTCATTGTAATCAGAATTCACTGACATTTCTTATGCTGGCCCCACTAATGAAGGTTTTCAGGACAGTCACGTTTTCAGTTCTTCCCAACTGAAAACATCTTCAGTAATGTGATGATTAACACCCTCCCACACAAAGTCTTCTTGCAAAGTGACTGTCATCTCCACTAGTCTCAACAGCTCGGAGGCTGCAGTTACTTTAAAAAGAGATTTAAAAAAAATTTAAAAAATAAAAGAGCAACATCTTCCAAAATGGCCTTTCTCTCCCCCCATTCCACCTGGAGCAAAGCCAAGCTGCCATTGAAAAAAACAGGATTGTAGTCTCAACTATCAAAGCATAGACACTTTGGAAAACCTACACGGGAACTGACCTGCTCCGCCACTTCCCGGCTCATTGCCAGCGCGAGCTGCAGCTGGAGCTCCTCTTCTCCACTCGTCTGAGGCCGGGCCTGCTCGAGCTCCGAGGAAACTCGAGGGGATGTAGCTGTTGGAGACAAAAACCAGCAAATTTAACACCAAACAACAAAAAGATATAACAGGTTTGATTATTCCTCTGATCAGACCACCCCACTTTCAACACAGCCATTCTTCAAGGTCCCCAGCGCAGTGAGAGGCCCCCCAGGTGCCAGGGGCCACCATCGGCTCCTTGAACTGTCAGAGATAAAGCTTGTACCACGGCTGAGGTTAACAAGCCAGAACAATTAAGCAGGGAGAACTCTGCAAGGCAGTTCAATTGCTTTAAAGGAAAAACTTCCTGGAAAACAAAGGCTTTTTGTGTTAGTGGGGTTGTAGTATCAAGAAGTATCACCAACGAACGCTGGATACCCTGTCTCAGTGTACCAAAGCCTTGGGGGGTAGGACACTGACTTAAAAAACTACAGAATTAATCATTCAAGAAAACATTTGTTGATATTTCTTACATCTTACACTGTCAGTAAGAATTTGCTGGGAGTTGGCCAATACCAGGGTAAAACTGGATACCACCCACTTTTCTGTAAAATAATACAGTCTTAATGGGACAGATAAAGAACTATTCTTAACTGCTAGGCAGGCTCAGAGACCAACAAGCCAGCTATTCATACTCAAAATTTACAAAAATACTGTATCATTCTCTGTTTAAAAAATAAGTTTGGTGTATGTGTTAGGGGGTTTTTGTTGCTGGTTGGTCTTTCTTTAGATGAAGACCTCTATTAGCTAAGTAGCAGCTGGTAATCTCCCTCACTCCTACCCAAATAACAGTCAAGCTTGACAGCTAAAATACACAATTTCTCAATACACAAATATTCTTTTACTGATGTTTTCAGTACAGTAGCATGCAGAAATTCCCATCTGAATGGGACAATACTAATAGGCTTATCACTATACAGTAATTACACAATTTTTGTCCTCTCTCTCTCTCTCTCTGAGATAATTCTCTAGCATCCAAATAATTTATACAGAAATTTTATCTTACTTTGGCAAGAAAGTTTATATTTAATGGTTGGAATGATAATTAGTTTGGCAAAATATATATTGACATTTAATAAAGAAGACCCATATTTTTAAACTATGATGTCAAGCTCAAAGAAAACACGTTTCTTCTTTATAGGTCAGCTAGGCATGTAAAAATTAGATTGCCAAACTGTAATTTAAAAAAAAAAAAAACAAAACAAAACAAACACTTTTTCAGTCACTACTTCAATCCTTCAAGTATTTCCCAGTCATGTCTCCCCCTAACTTTTAGGCCAAAAATGACATTATAAAAATGCAACCTTCTCTCTCATCCAGCAGGCCAGAAGGAAGGTGACTCTCCGTAAATGAGGAATGACCTTTCCTTTCCACCATACACCCAAAGTATCCCATCCCATCCCACTCCATTTCTAAAGGCACAAATTAATTTATCACCCAGAATGATTCCTTCCACATTGTACTGATCCTGAAGCTTTCAAGCCAACCAGACAAGCTCCTTACTTCACAGAAAGATGTTACTCATACCTCAGTTCTATTACTTTTTCAAACTTTCTCATATAAAGTATCTAAATTTAGCCTGCCTCACGAGTACTTTTTGCTCCAACAGTCACAGCTAGGCTCTCCAATATATTACATGTACTAACACAGACTTAAAGTAGGAATAAACAGGGCACCAGATAACAGGATGTCTGACAGCATGGAAAATATAACCTTAAAATGTTTGTAAAATTTGAATATTCTTAAATATGAAAATAAAGAGAATTAAAAAGAAAACAGGATAAAACTCAACACAAGGTTACCAAAAGGTAGCCCATTACAGAAAAGCTGAGATGCTTCTCTGATTTGTCAGTCAAAAGGAAAAGCAGTAAAGTTAATCTATGTGGACTCAGCGAAGTATTTTATGATGCTAAATAGGATGTTACTGTTAAACAGAGGGTAGTGTAAGAACTGAAATAGGTAAAGAACCAGTTGAAGAAGAGATTATAACATACTGCCTACCACCAAGGAAGTTTGCTAACAGTTTCTCAAGAACTGGCTTTAAGACCAATCTTAAGAAAAATTATGTAATAAACAAATGCAGGAGGTTATGGGAAAATGCAAAGATAATGCTAAGAAAAATTGTCAAACTAGAGGGAGAAACAGGACTATTAAAAAAACAGATGACTGAGAAGGGAAATGGGATGATGCAGAGAAAGAAAAATAATTCCTTTGATGACCGCCTTCTGCTAACTGGGGGCATCAACTGCAAGTGACAGAGATGCAGAGAACTTTCTTTAGCACTAAAACACATGATCACTCCCAGCCACTAACCTAATACAGCTATTACTAACATTAGCACTACTGCATCAAAGCACTAGTCAGAATTCATAGAATCATACCAAATGCAATTCTAGTCATTCAAATCCAAGACAGATGATTTCAAAACAGAATGGATGTGGAAACGCTTCCCTTCTGAGCATAAAGAGTATTTTCTGTGTTTATCTTTGCAAAAAGAAAATTGACCCGTTTAAGGTTGCTAAATACATCAGGCTTGCAAATACCATGGAGTGAGAAAAGCTATTTAAGATAAAGGGGCAAGAACTAATAGTATAAATTGAGTGTGATTAAATTTGAGATACAAATAGAAAGAAGCAGCTTTCCAGCAGGAAAAAAGAGTCTAACTAGTTTAAAACCAGAGCTGGATAAACATGCAAATCTGACACCTACATAGTCACCTGAGAACAAATCGCAGCTGGACTATGATCAGGCAGGTACCTTCTGGCCTTCTGTTTCTTTAACTGCAATTGAGGGGAAGAACATGATTTCCTGCACTTTTCGCATAGGAGCTTTTCCGTCTCTGTTGACATAACTACGTTCCATAACAAGTAAGAAGCTGGTGGTAGAATGACTTTAAAATGATGTGAAATGGGTTAACTCCGTTGATTTTCCTCCCATTTCCACATGAAGGACTACTTACTGAAAGTGGTCACCAGTTTCAACTTTCAACAGCACGCAGCATTTTTGCACTAAAAAGCTGCACGAAGCAGGGATTGCATCCTACTCCAAGCGTCTCACTTGCCCTCCCATGGTGGGTCCTCGCCTCCCAGCCGCGCACGGGAATGGCAGGCTTGCTTTGGCAGAGAGCTACATTACCTCACAGCTCCCAACAGAGACCAGCATTCAGCAGCTCCAGGATCTGAACACTGATAATAAGGGGTCTCACAGATATAGCTTATTTCTTTTCACTTTTAGGCTTTTCAGCAATTCATTCTACTTGGTTTTATTAACTCTAAAAGGCACTTTAGAGCTCCTTTTACAAAAAAAGGAAAAAACTGACAATTTTAAATTCTTCCTTGGGCCTCACATTAAAAAACGTTGATAAGAATGTTGCTATTTCACATTTAAACTTCTGCAGTGGTTATAAAACCATCTACATTAAATAGCTACCAGCATAATTTTTTGAAGAGGGTTTAAGGGACATTCAAAACACTATTCTTGGTAGTAATCTGACATGTTTTATCCAGCAACCTCACTCCTAAATTCCCGCAGTATTGTAACTGCCTTTCTATACTGGCCTCGTCCTGCATTAACGTTTTAGTTTGCAAGGATCTAGCATAAAGGTTATTGCCTTAGTAACAGTATTGCTGCCACACAAAGAATCTCTTATCCCACAGCACATGACAGTTAACTCAGATGTTTATGTAAGATGGGACTCAATAGATCAATTCTGACCTGCTAAGCCCTGCTTTGTTGCTGCTTTGAGAATTTGGAGATCCCGTCCCTCCTAGGCTGCCCAGAAGCAATTGCGTGGGTATCTGCTTCTGCAGGGAGACATGCCACCGGCCTGGCTTCTCAGCACGACTCTAGCTGCAGTGCAAGGAAATAATTTCCAACCTCAGTTAATCACTAAAGCAGGATTCTGGTCCACCATCTGTCTCTGGTGCAGGCTATGACGTCTTTCATACGTATCTATTGGTAATTTACTGTATTTTGGCTATATTAAAAGCCCTCTGTAGATGTCTATAGGTTTGGTTAAATTAGTGAGTTAAAGTATATATACAGTACACAGCTAGAAAGCAGAGTCATTGCCTACATTAATGATAAAAATCAAAATCAGTCCCAGCATAAAAATCAGACCGGGTATTTTCATTCAGAAGCGTGTGCTTGGTTTTTTGGGTGGGTTTTTTGTTTGTTTTTGGTTGTCTTTTTTTTTTTTTTTTAAATGTCACTCTAGACCAAGTGACAGCACAGAGTGCCATGGCAAACAAGCCCCAGCTTTATAATTTGCAGGTGGCATTCTTAAGAACAGAATTCAGTTCTTAGTCACATTTGTTCAGAAAGAAAAGCTGCTTCCTCACTCAATCGGTACATCTACAAAGGCAGAAAAAACTAAGGCTTGAAAAATTAGAATATCATCAAGGTAAGAACTTAGAAACTGATAGCAACTCCCTTGGGAACCAAGCAGAGATCCCATTTGTTAGTCTTCAAATGAAAGACTATTCAAATAAAGATGGGATACTTTCAAAAAGCCAATCTAACCTCTCAAATTATGAAAGGGCATGTGCAAACTGCTTAATCTAGAAGAAACTGTGTAATCCATCTTTCCATTGGGAATTAAAGAGATCTTTCAAATACAAGAAGAGAATTAATAGCACCTATTAATGCGACAAGGTGGAGCTGATCAGCCTTACTGCATGATTTCCAATTGCACTGAAGCAGACAGAGCACTTTTGAAATTCATTTAAACTGAAGAAATCCTTAAGGCTTGTTTTGCTTAAAGAGCATTTTTTCTCCCAGGTGATCCCTACGCTCATCTTAATAGACATAGTTAGATAATTTAGTGCAACAACAGAAGCCTGGTTACACTTATGGCATCTCCCACCTCTACTTAGAGCACCAGAAAAATAAAAGTATGATGAAAGGATTAAATCAAGTTGTCAAGTGACATCTAACAGATAACACAAGAGTCTACCAAATTCCTTCAACACCTCAGACTACAGAAATTATCCACACAGCTCATCCAGACTCATTGCTGGATGATATGCCGTATACATTCCCTGACTAAGATGGAAGGCCAGAGATGTATTCCAACCTGCAAAGATGCAAAACAGATTATAAAAAAAACTTTAAAAACAGGAGCATTTTGAATTTCCTAGTGTCAAACCCAAATTAGTAATTCCTCTGAATTATTTTCTACTCCAAGCAAAAGGGGAGACAAAGCTGAAATAGATGAGTGAACACAAACTTGCTGACGCTTCACAAAACTGTTTTTAAATAATGAGTCAACTTAATGTGAATAATCATTGGAAATACTAAAATAAAATAAAAACTAAAAATTATTTCAGCTAAAGAAAATTGCTCCCAAAATCCTTACAGGTAAGGTTAACAGACTTGGCATTTCACAAGATCCATAAAAGCCCTTTTCAGTCCATCTTTCAACAATCTTTTATCAAATAGGCTGTATGTATAATGTATAATAATTTCTCAGCCAAGCGGCCTACCTCCAGGCAAAGCACTCCTCTAAAATCAGGTCACACTGTGCACATTGCCTTGTTCCCTACTCTGCCGTGTTTGTGTAAATGAAATTAGGACATTAAAACACACACCAGTCTTGCTCTGCCAACATTTCTAAGTGCAACCCAAACCCAAGGCAGCAGATGGCCAAAGGAAAGGACATGTGTACAACCCAAAATAACACAGGTAGGTCCTGGTTTAGGCATAATAGGATTGGACCTCTTCAAAAAGCGGGGCTTCAGTAAACTTGCTTTTAAAACATGAAGGCAGTACAGGGAGAGGACCAGCATTTTCCAGGGATCCTTCAAAGTTCAAACTAATTCAAATGCACTATTGTCTGGGGGCAGGGGTGCCAAGGAATTGGCTCTGTCAGTCACTTTCCTCCAGGTAGAGTTTTTCCATCACTTTTCCGACTCCTGCAGCCACAAGGAGCTGCAGCAGACCACACTGCTTGCTCCCTCAGCAGCCACAGCTCAACTGTGACAATCCGGATAGGTCTGCTAAAGACAACACAACTAACCTGCTCCCATGACAGTTGAGAAAGAACAAGGTAATCCAAGTCCCTACACTCCTGCCCCATCTCCTAAGAGCTTCTGCAGGCCCGCGGTGCTCGAGCACAGCATTTTGTAGGTACTCTAAACTGTCTGCCACACAGCCGTAACTGTGGGTTACGCTTCTGCCATGCTCCAGTGTAGCAACAGAGTAATATTCCTGCGTAAGGCTCTGCTGAAAGAATACTTTAAAAAGATAGTTACTAGATGAAGGACTTTATCAAGACCAGTAAACTCTAACAAATGCACTCCCAGGCTTGAAACAGCATCCCAGTTCAGACTTAAGAGGTCTATATTAAGAACACCCTACTTTTCCCCATGCAGCCATAAATCCAGAATCCTATTTAAGCAGTCATTGGCAGCTGTGGATGAAACAAGGCTAGGAACAAGAGGCTGACGTTTTCAACACTGGGTGACTAACGTCTAGCATAAAGACACTATTTAGACACAAAGCCAGATGAGGGGTGGGGAACTATTGCTCCAAAAGATTTCAAATATTGACTTTATATTCCTTCCTCTCCCCAATACGTTTAGTTTTAGCACCGCACAAGAACATTTCCTTAATGTGAAACAAAACCTGGTATCAGATTTTATGCAACTCTATACAATTTACATATTTTCCAAAATAAAAACTTCTATGTATTTTGTCATGGAGTATTTGATAGCTCCTAATCTGAACATTAATTGCCCCAGCTTAAAGCTGGAAGATAGCCAATTGTCCCCAGTATGTCAGAAATTGTTGACAAGATGGAGGTTGGGAGGAGCTTTGTTTTTGCTTTTAGCTTTACAGTATCTCTCTTGGCTTCCACTTGCAGATTACGAGACTAGATAGCAAACCCCATACTTTTACAAATGTTTGCATCAACAGTCAGTAATATTCACATGCCATAATGTACTCTCTAGAACTATACAAGCTTTACAGCACAGAGATCTTCAGGGCCGACAGAGTCATTAAGGCAAAGCTTTGGGGAAAGGATTTTATTAAAAACTATCATGCTTCACCATTTCACCTTCCACATTTTCTAAAGGATTGTTAGAGATGAGATGAAAATATCTGCAAGGAAATGGGGAAAATGTCCTTATTCGCATGTGTGTCTTGCCTGCAGCAGTGAGGGATGATGGTACATCAGTCAAGAGATCCTTTTCCATCTTGAACATCTCACACAATACAGGCTATCAACACTGCTTTTATTTTTTCATAAAGGTTAAATTCAGGACACAGAGACCAGCAACTCTATAAGGAAAACCTTTCTGGCTCAACATCAAATACAAAAACCAATTCTTACACGCACTCTCAGATACAAGCCTATACATATGCTTAAGAAGCTAGAGAAGAGCAGTAGTTTGAGCATTGCAGTGTTTACAGTCAATGCTGTACAGTGCAGCTAATTCAACATTCTGAAGAAACTGAACAAAATGGGTCCACTGACTTATCCAATATTGTACTTTTAGTAACTGACAGAAGGGGGAGAGATCCCTCACGCACAATCCTAACACATTATCCACTGGAAGTTACTTGTTCCCCTAGTGATCTGTCCTGGAGAAGCTATCAAGCTCTTTCAGCCAGCTCAGGCTTCTTTTCTTCTGCAAGAAAGTATTAAAAAATGAGGAGATTTTATAGCCAAACACAATCTTTTCAAGTAAGGGGAATGCATTCAGCTAAGAATTCTCAAAATCTTCAATCCCCACCCATTGCATCTAGCAGGGAACAGAAGTAAAATGTGCTAATACCAACAACACTGAGAGATGAAACATTTCATTTAGCTATGTTGGTGAAAAGGCTGTGACACTCTCCCAAATTTTATTTCTATTTGAATATTAATAAGACATGCTAAATATCTAGCAAAGAGGGTGGATGTACATTTTTAATAGGCAAATCTTATGCTATAGATTGCAAATCTAAACGCCTCTGATCTTCTCTTCAAAGACTCAGAGAAATGAAAGACAATTCTACCAGAATATACAGTACAGCAACTGCATCTTAAAACTGTTATAAGGAGAGTATTTCCCAGGAGCTAAGCATAACTTAATTCCTTTTACATATTTTACTGAATCCATATTTTCAGAACAAAAGAAGGGTATCATTATAGAATAAAAGAAAACATGATGGATACAATCTCTTTCACTTTAAATAATGAAAAGCATCTTTTCCATTAAATTTAGAAGGCACAAGAATAACCCTACATTTATGTAACAGATTAAATGTCTGGATTTTGATGAAACTCCTTCCTCGTCTCCTAGGATAAAGGACAAAGCTCTACACAAAGTTTTCCGTTATCAGCAGCACTTAGCACAGCTGTTTTGTAAGGTGCTGGTTTGCTTTGCTATACTCAATTAAACCATACAAGAAACATTAAAACTTCAAAAGATGCAGATCATAAAAACTAACAGCCATCTGTATTTTTGCTGATAGATAATTAAGTCCAGGAGAGTCTACCACAGAGCAGGAACCTAAAGAAAAAAAAAAAAAAGCCTGAGATTTCTAAAGCTTCTTAGGTACATGCTTATGTGGGAGGAGGAAAAAAGATTAAGAAATCATTACCTCAAAAGCAATCTTGCAAATAGAGATATACAGCAAAGTCACATGCAGGCAAATGAGAGTATCGAGTAAATCAACACTGTGTACTGAAAGAATAACCAAACTTGCTTTTTGACATCTAGTCCCCCATCAAAATTCTTAAAGTGTCCGAGGAACAACAATTCAGAAACACACCCTGATTGCTCAATCCTTGCTGTGAGGAATAGTTCGAAGCCTCTGGTAGCATTTAACATGACAAACAATAGTTACATGCACTAATTAAAGTTAAGAGCTGGTGAAGAAATAACCCTGTGGAACAAACCAAAGGTGTGCTCAGCATACCTTAGTGACTATTATTTCAGTCCATCAGCATAAGTTAAAAACAACAATATTTCAAGCTATCTCCTAAATTAAGAATTTTTGTCTGTAGACAGAGATCTACAGACCTCAAAAGAAAAAACGTTATTGTTGTGATAACAATATACATGTTGTGCTTCAAAAATTCACACTGAATCAATGCCCAAGTATGGTTATTACAGAAAAACTAAAATGTTTGTTATTCCACTGTTAATTAAGAGATAAGATAAAAATTCTCATACCTGGAAACCTTCGTGCACTTTTTTTGAACCCCGCATCCTAAAAATATTTCCTTTTGAAAAAAAAAAAAAAAAAAAAAAAATTTCCTGCTCTTCTCCAACGCTTTAAATGGGCAGAGATTTTCTTCATCCTAACTGTTACCTCCTACTGCCTTCCACAGAAAATGTCTGTACATGTCAGGGGTACTGACACCTTTCACGTATTTATAATTTGAGAAGCACTTTGGGACACAGGACATGACAAACTTAAGATTCTTAAAACTGGTGCTCAATCGATTCACCACACTGGCTCAGTTACAGTCCTCCACACACTATAAGCATTCATTTAAAGAAAAGATTTTCCTTCAGAATTAGACCACAACCACTGACATTCCAGCCAAAGCAGCTTTCATCAGATCATTACTTATATTAAGAAGGATTTAGTGCCAAATCAGGCCTCTTCCTAACATGACAGGGAGTTCCCCCAAGCAGTGGTATAAAGAATCCATTCTTCCCACATCACTGTATTTTTTTTAAAAGAATGAAATATAGTATTTAGTACTGATACTTGCATACTAAATGCTGATAGTATAAATATTTAAACACATATTCAAAGAGTTACTCCTCTAAGAACTGCTGAGCAAGCAATGAAGTAAATTAAATACCAACATTCTTCCTAAAATAAAACAGCAGCACCATAAAGAAAATACCTAGCAAAATGATCCAGGGAATACTCCGTATTTCTAATTTTTTCTTGAATTATACTTAACAAAAAAAACCTTAACATGACAAATTTTCAAGCACTCCTTTTAAAACTAGAAACAAATAAAAAACATTAACAATCTCCCAACTGAGATTGGGGGCCTATCAGATCAAACATTGGAACATGTTCACAAAAGCAGCTTGACAATGCTACCTTGAGGAATTGACAGTAAACAGCTGCTTTTTAAATCTATTTACGTCAACACACACATCCTCTCCAAAACAAATGTTTAGCCAGTCATTTGAAGAGACATTAGTGCCACCGAGCAGACCTACAAAGACTCAGCCATTGCAAAAAGCTCCTTGCAGTCAGCATATTAATCCTCCTAGCAGGCACCATTTACTCTCACTCTAACAGCAAATCAGAATACAAAATCTCTCAAAAGAAAAGGAAGAGAAACTTCTTTTACGTGCGTTTGCTTGTACTTACAGCCATGATAAGATGCCGGGGATCCTCCAGACTTTCCATATTCTTGCTCCGAGTAGCTGGTGGATAGGTTTGGCTGACTGGAGCCTCGGCCGAAGGTGATCTGATTGCTACCCACTCCAGTGGCCACCTGAGCCATGCGTTCTTTGGTCTTCAGGGCTTGGGCCCTCTCTGTCTTGAGTCGCTCATCATCCTTCAGAAGAGACACTAGCTGCTTGGACTTCTCCCTCACATTGATGCCCTGGTCTTTACCATCTCGATCAATATACTGAAAATCTTTCAACGTCTGGATAGCAAAAATATTCTCTTTACATTGCTGCGCCACCCTCTCAGAACCAGTTTTAATCAGGTAATCTAACAGAGTAAGGGCCTTGTATACGTGTCGCCAGTTCTTGCCATGGTCATTCAGTCGTTTCCAGATCATGCTCATAATTTCAGAAAAGGCCACAACGTTGTAAGTCAGATCTGCTATTTCAGTCATTAATGAACTGGAAGGACCCCAAGGGTCATTAGAGGTCGCTTCCCGAACTTTTATTTCGGCCTCTGAATAATTGTTCACAATGTTCTTCATCTGCCGTCTAATAGACGAAGTCGTCATTTTTATTTCCCTTTTTAACAAGACAGATTCCAGAACACAAACAAAAAGGGGCTATATTTGCTCTTCTATGAACGTTTCCAAACTGCAAAGGCTCCGTATCAGTGGCTTATTTGTAACACGTTCTACTACAATCATTTCCTCTCTTCAAGAGAATGACACGAGAAAATGAAAATCATGACCTAAGTAAGGAAAGAAAACAAAGCATGTTAGTTGTGTCTTTAATTATTCCTACATGGAAAGCAATCTACATACACTTTTGAGAAATTTTGCTAGAGTTAGCTGATGAATTTTCTTCCCGAATTTTTTCAGGACATCTGATTTTGAAAACAACTTGCTCGTCTCACAAGTAATATTAAACATTGAAGATTAAAAACTTGAACTGCTGAACAAGACAAAAGCAAGAAGATAACCATGGTGATGTAAATGCAAAATTTTAAAAGCAAAACAGAAACAAAGTCCAAGAAAAGACTTACGGATTTAATTTCCAACAAGGTAAAAACCTACCTAGAATTTTTAATTACAGAAATTACAATGCTAGCTTGCAGAGCTGAGATGAAACTACATTAGAAATTCCATGCTTAGCAGCCATTAGCTTCCCTCTAACAGCTGACAACTGCAGTCTGCTACCATTGCTGTAGGAATCTGCGTACTGAGAGAATAAGCAAACTTCCTAAAAATTAATCAAGTTTTTTTCTGAAACCATAGGTAACTTTAAAGCACGCTCAGTTTCAGGGCAGAGATCTTGAACAGTGCTCTTGCATTCAGTTGAGGCCTAGGGAAGACAAATGAGCACCAGAACGATGCACTCCAACTCAAGGTGACCTTTAATGCTAAGCAGATTAGAGGGGAATTTTTTTTTCCAAATGCATTTACTTTGCACATTTGACAACAGTCATCAGATCTACAGTTTCTGCTCCATGTGTCTTTCACACAGCACAGAAGAATTGTTAATTGTATGCAAATGCAATTGTAAAACCAAAATGACTGGCAAGAAACCCAAGGACAAGCTCTAGAGCTGGAAAGCTGTTTCAGTTATTTATTTAAGGTCACTGTTTCAAGTAAACAGAGGCCTATTAAGCTTTAGAATACGTTACTTGAGTAAACTGGCAGATTTTGCTATTACATTAACACAGTTAGCATAGCCTTTGATATTCACCACTTGCATGAACACTAAGCATTGGTTCTGTGATGGAACTTGCCACATTAACAAAGCTTGCACATTCAAGATGTCCTCTAACAGCATTTCTCCAAACACTCCAAAGAAGCAACAGTATCACTTACAAAAGACAGGGGAGAGAAGTAAAGCACAGATTTCAAGCCTAATATTGTCATCGTTCTTCAAACTACTATTGTACCATTTAGAATGAAAGCAGAATTAAGTGTCAACTTGGACAACATGCAGCTCTATAATGACTTTCTCAGCATAAAGCCATATACCCTTCTTAGAAAAGGATTCTGGGCAAGTTAAATGACCACAGAATAGGTCCAATGAGTTACTGTATTTTACCTTGTTCCACTAAAGTTAACTTTTGGCAGAATAAAAACTATTATGACATCATGGAAAATTAACTTTAAATGAGACCAACACTAAACTTCAGGTATAATACATCATCCTGGTGTTCTCCTCAATATTTAAAACCAACTGTAGAAGAATGTCGATCTGTTGTCAGATGGCTAGTAGCAACAGGAATAAAAAGGGGGCATCTTCTCCTGGGGCATTTACAGGTTTGTGAATTATAAATCCAGCATTTGAAAAGGATCCTATATAAACATTCCCAGGTGCTCACAACTGCTGCTTCACTCCGAAAGTTAATGTTGTCCAAATCTGCTGGCTCACCTGCCCTTCTGATCACTCTCTAATGCATCACCCTCAAAAGGTGAGGCACCAATAAATAAAATAAGATAAAAAACAAACAACACCACACCACACACACACACACTTAACCTAAACCATTTCTTTTTGTCAGTAATAGATTAAGGCAAGTTCACAGACAAAGCTGGAACAAGTTATCCAAGGAGGTGGCAGCATCTGGTAGAAAGATGGTCACAAAGAACTAAGAACAGACTGCAGGCAATAACCTCTTTAGCTGGTAAAACTGGAGCCAGCAGAGGATACAAGTGCCAGCCTAATCATGAACACAACTATACAGATGGTAGGATCCCAGATCAGAAGAATGCAAACCCCCCCATAAGGGCTGAGCTTGTCACCCAACCAGAAAAACAGTAAATAACATGAAAAATCAAAAACATGAGAACTACGAAACCTCCTAAAACAGTTAGATAAAAAGTCCACCAAGCCCAACATCCTCAGACACAAATCCTCATGTAAATATGAGAAAAGAACTTATATATTCCCTTGCCTTATATTATCAGCAGCTCAGGCATCTTAGATGTAACCTGTGGCGGAGGCTCTACCAGCCAGCCATGGGCACACCATGCCTCTACCAACCCCTTTTTTGAAGCCACTTGTATTTCCCGTTTCACCCTCACCAAGTATGCAATAGTGGTGCAGTGACCACACTACACAAACAAGTACTTCAGCCTGTTTTAAACTTTGACATTTATTCACCAAGCTGTAGACAGGGGGCATGCTTTTTAAGAAAGAACAAGTCACCTTCGGCTTCTTTATGTCACTCATGATTTTATGGAAATTGGCCATCTCCTTCTGAACTGAGGATCTCATTAAATTCAATCCCTCTATTTAGAAGCTGCTCCTATCTCTGATCATCCCTGATGTCTTTCCATGCATCTATTGTACTTCCATTTCTTGAGATATACGCAGTTCCAAGCACTCTACATTTCAGATTTAGCAGTAACAGAAGTTTATATCACAACATACTCATTTACTGCTTAGGATTTCCCATTCTTTATCAAATATTTTCTAGAAGTCTACTTGCCTTTGGCAGTTGTGCCTCTACTCGTGCACATGAAACTCGGTCATTTCTTCTCCCTATGAAAATGCATTGAGGCTATTTCATCTGCCATTTTATCACTCAGCAGATCTCAATCTTTCTCCCTTCCTTTCAATTCAAGATTTGTTTCAAATTTGACTAATTTGGTTCAATTTGGCCACCTTATTATTTAGAAACGATCTGGAAAAGGGAGTATTTGCAAGAGCACTGATCTCTGGCAGGACACTTCACTGGGAATAACTCTTCACTGTGAGAACCAACCATTTACTCCTAACCCCGTTTCCTGTCTTTTAACCCGCTGTAAATCTATGAAAAACATTCTTGTCTTAAGAGAGTTTTGTTTCTTTAGAGGCCAGGGATGAGAGGCCTTACCAAAATATTTTTAAAAGTCAAGCACACTACACAAGCAAATGCCTCACGTATGCGTACCTCCCCAACCAAAGAAAAAAAAGAGAAGTTTGTTTTATTACTTGTTAGAACTTCACAAGCTTTTGAAAAAATCATTTTAATACCACGCATGATATTTGGAAAGGTAAATTTTACAGTCCATGGGAACACCTACTAGTCCTAAATAACACCAACTTTGGCCAATGAAATAAACACCTGAAGAATTAATCACAATCACAACATGAGCAGGCACACGGACAATCAGGGTGCAATTTCGCATGCCATCCCAAGCTAATTGTAAGCCAGCACCAAACCCAGTGGCCTCCCAACCTCTAACCGCTTCCCCTTTCTCTCTCTTGCATCAAATCTAGCAATTACACAACAGCACAGTAAAACTAATCAACTTAAAGTCTCGTAGAAAATTAGCTTTTTAGCACTGATTTGTTTTCTGTTGAATCAGTGAGCTGATCAGGCTGCACAGCGACACGGTCACAAGCTGTGCTGCAAGGCAGACTGTGAGAAGAGTAAAAACGATCCAACTCTGGCCTCACTTTTGAAGGAGCTGATTAAACGCAACATAAAGCTGTCAAGCTCCAAAAAACAGCACCAGAACGTGAAGAGCCTTCATTACTGCCCAACTACACCACACACACCAGGATCCCGGGCATCTGGTTTCAGAGAAGAAACCAAACGAACAAAGGTAGGACCCAAGGCCCTGCTGTGCTCTCCATCCAGGCTGTAGCTAAACGAAAGAAAAATATTCGTGGTTTTGCTGTAAAGCATGGGCAAGAAGCAGAATAAAAATTATAGCCTCACTGAGTGCAGAAGTGGTATGGAGAGAACCCAATATTTGGGAAACACTTAGGTTCATGTTTAGGATTTATTAGTTGAATTACCAACAAAGCTACACCCCAAAAGCAAGTGAGCTTGGAGTACATACGTGTGCAGGAGGCCCAATTTATGGCAGCCCCATTCCCCAAAGTGGAAGTTCTGCCAGGGTGAAGTTTCTGAAGAAGGCTACTAGCAGAGAGTAAACCTGGAGTCGTGCTTTGGAAAAACAAATGTAGAGCAAACATTTCAAGAAGGGAACACATTGGATTAAGTGAAACGAGTATTCTTCACTCTTCCAGAAAAAAAGATTTCACTTGTTATTCTGTAATACATTTGAAAACCACCAACCCATTAATGCCAGCGTAATTCTTTACCCTCCTATCTTTGATTCATGAAAACAAAGGCATTTAATGAGAAACACATTAACATCTATCTTCTCCTTTTCTTGATGGAAAGACATTTTCTAATCCTATTCTACTTTTAACGCACTGAAGACAATTTATTCTAAACTTCATTTTACTCTATTTAAAATGCAAAAGATGAATGGGGTGGAAAGGTGATGGATTTTTTTATCTATTATTATTTACCCCCCCCCCCCAGTTGTACCAACATTCGAGATAACTATTTTGGCAATAGCAGTAACACTTCCTGAAAACTCTGTATGCCTTTCAGTATCTGCTTTACAAACTCTCTGCTTCTACACCACACAAAGGAAGCATTTTACTTGATTATTACAGGTCGCAGAACACCGTAACAGCCTATGTTATGGTTAAGGAGATCAAAAAGCCAAATACCCCTACTGCATAAAACTGAGAAAACATTTCTAATGCATGATCAAATACTTACATAGAAAGTTTAATTTTTTTTTCCAGAGACCTCAGTGAATTAACTTCTCACAACAAACCACAAGGAAGTACAATGCACTTGCAACTTCAGCAAAAATGTGGGTTTGCATTTTTAACAGTACAGTTGCAAAGAAAGCAGAAAGTAAGACTAGTTGATTAAAGCTGCTATTCCTTGCTAACACCAGGAAAAAGACGATCAGCTTGAACAGATTTCTTTAAAAGGTTAAGCAGAGAGGGGAAGAGGGAGTTGTTAGTCTTGTTCAGTTTAGGTGAGCCTTCCTCATCTCCCCCCTGGTCCCTACAAGCCATTTTCTCTGTTTTATACGTAGCTTATCAACTTTAAATAGATAGAAAAGGAAACATACAATTCTGTAGACAAGAAGGTGAAGCTTACCTGTGCTATCAAGGGTAACCTGGAGGGGAATACCCCATTTCCTTTTTCCTATTCCAATAGTTTCATCACACAAATAACCCTGATGAATTCTCATGGTGCTTTTGTAGATACAATGTGCAGACAGAAAGGAATTCTTGACTGAACTTCCCAACAGCTCTCTCTCACAAGAGATTAAATTCAGTAAATCAAATCTACATGAGGAAACCATCTTTAATTTGCTAAGACTAACACAGAAATGAGGCCAAGCCACAAAGTCCTTACTAAACTTAGTTCAGAGAAACAGCCATACAAATCCACCTATATACAGGCTTTCAGCAGAATCCATTCAGATCTCTGGAATGTAAAACTCAAAAGTAGGGTTTGTCTGCACTGATTAAATGCCCTTCATATCAAGCCTGAAGGTAAATATATTCATAGCCCAGCTAAGCATGGACCGGAAATATATTAAAAGCCTTCAATATCAAGTGGGCAATAAAAAGTGTGAAAATTAACATTAAACATAAGAAGTTTGCCAGAAATTTGCATAAAATTTTAATTAACATTATTATAGACAACACATATAAGTTAGATTAGACATTTACTGTAACATGCATAAAAAGTGAATTTTTAAAAACAGTTACTAATTTAGACATTCTGTGATTTTGAGGCAGTCTCTACAGACATCTTAATCTACACAAAAATATCCTCCCTTTCATGAAATACACGGAAAGCTAACCACAAGTTTTCATCCAAAGATTCATACTGCAATTACACTAAGAGATTTTTCTGGTCATCACTAGAAAACACACTCAAACAGCTCAAACAGGTTCCCTTATTCAGTTCACAGCTATGCTGGCAACCCAGAGACCAAAACGCTGCAATACTGGGGGCATAGGTGGGCTATCTCAAGCCAGCCGTGCTACTGAACAGCTCTGTATTATGAAAGCACATCCCCAGTATCAAAGGATCCGAACAGTACCATCTGGGTTATCTGCACCCCACTATAATTTCAAAGGAACATAAGCGAAATATAAAGCCTTGAAGAGACACCAAGAGCCTCTCCTACCCAAGTCGTGCTGAAACAGCTGCTATGAGAAGTTCCAACGTGTCATAAAGCCGAAGCGTGTGCCTTACCTCTAAGGTGTGAATACACACAAATAGCTAGAGATCTGCTCTCCTTGCTATCAGGATGGAATGATAGAGGCAGGCGATCCTCGGGGACCTGTATTCCAGGATAAATTGGAGAACCCAGGGCCTGGAGAGTGCTTCTTGCCAGTCTGCAAAGAATCAGGCTAAGAGGAAAGCGTTGCCAGATGCTGACTAAGGAAGAAGTTCCCCCAGACAGACAGACACCGACACCACACCTGCACAGAGCAAAAAGCACACACTCAAACACAACCCCAATCCTAACAGGAAGTCAGCTTCTACTTATGGCAAGGAAAAAGGATTCCCATTGCCTGATACTGTAAATTCACATCCTAGTTTTCTTGTGATAGCTCATTATGTGTACAAATCCAAACCCACTGTGCTTTTAGAAAGTCTCATTTTCCACAGGAACCAGGTATCTTTCACAAAAAAATTGAGCACAAGACTTTATTTAAAATTCAGGAATATAATAGTCCAGAAAAAATGACAGCAAAGACGTTTTTCTTATGCTGGATCCCACACTGCTAGAGAAATTTTCAAACTTAGTTAATTCTCTTTCACATTTTTTTTTCACCCTATTCATAAATAATTCTCACAGAACAACTGGATGACCAGAGGATATCATTATACTGCCTACAGTATAATATCCTACTGTAATACAAACATTGTTCCCAACACCAAACAGGAAGAGCAGCAACTGTACATTGCGGTCACTTGGAGAAGAGTACTAAGAGAAGCAAAGAAGCTTGGCACTATACATAAAAGCCAACAAGTAGCACACTTATTAGCTCTCTCTTGCTATTGTACAGCAGAGAAAACAGCAATTCATGTGAATAAAACAGTAAAATGAAGACACTGAAATTACCATCAATGCCCTTCCTCAACGTTCAAAATTATTTAGGAAATGAGTTACAAATACAGATTGGCAAATGGTTTGAAGAACAGGACTAACTCCAGAAGAAAGGTTTAACGTCCATTTTTCACAGCTTAAATGCTTGTCTTCTTCAGTGTAATTTCTGAGAAGAGGAAATGGTTCAAAATTAAAAGTTTTGGAAGCTTTCCACTCCCTTTTACAAATGAGAAAACAAGGTCAGCTTTCACAGACAGCAGGTGGCCAAATTATTTCTTTATTTAAAGAGTTAACGCTGAAAGATAATTCTCCTTCAAATTTATGCATATTCATGAATCCCAAGGTTAGAGTCTACGCTGATTTTAGTCACGCCTCAGACTCACAGAGAAAACTAACTCCAGCTTTTATGGCCATTTATCCGTAAAATAGATTTACAGACACAAATTTGTTTAAGTTTTCTCTATAACACCTTTTCTTACGACATGTCTACTTAAATTACCAGGGCAGTATTTGAGCTCAACGGAGAGCTTATCTCGTTACTCGCGGAGTCTACAGAAAGAGGGGGCAAGGAGCAGAAATCTAACTTTCATCTCACAGCCGAGAACACGGCAGCACTACCTGGCCATTTTACTTCGGGACCCGCCAAGCCGGAGTTGCTCGTGCTTTGACTTTCAGAGTTACATTTGACTGTGCAGCCCGTAGCGCAGCTGGAATTATTGACAGCGTGGGAAGCAGCTGCAAATATGCTCTGAAGTGCTGCGAAAGGGAACAGCCTCTGTAAGAGCCATGCAGATCACTGCAAACGATCCAAATCCGACCTACACTAGAGATCTAATTTTAGGATTACAAGCTTTGACAACATCTCTTTAAAAATAACACATTCCTCCTTCTATGGCTGGGTCAAGTGTCATCGACAGTACTACCTGCATTTTACGCAGCAGATCTCAGTTTATTTTTCACTAGCAATACAGCAAATACCGGGTGTGTAATGAATAACAGAATATTGCAGAATTACAACACAGCGTAAGGTCAAGCCATTACGCATTGAACCAGAAATCCTAAATGCAAATTAATCCAACACGGCAGTGAAAATACCTACCCAAACTCTCAAAAGGAATTTGTTCTTGGAGGATTACCTACTTGAATGAAAGCACTTCGTCTTTTATTCTCACAAATAGAGAAGAAAAAAAAAAAAAAATCACCCAATGTGTGCCTTAAAAAAAAAGCTAACGATCTGCAATATATTCAGTTTACCAGGTATATCTGAGTAGCATTTTCAACTGGATTAAGGACAGTGGGACACATTTCTCTCCTTCCACATTTTCACTTCAGAAGGGAGGAAGGTATCTGATACTCTTGCCAGAGGATGTGTCTTAGAATCTATCACTAATTAGAAAAGTCCAGGCTTGTCACTTAGGCTGCTTACTGTGTGACAGGCAACTGCCAAAGGGAAGCCATTATATCTTTTCTCCCCACAGCTCAGAGCCCTCATAGATCAGCCTGAACGCAGGAGGAACTGCAAATAATACAACCTAAAAGCCTGCAAGACCACAAAATATTAGCTATGTTGTTTAAGCCACAGGGTTTTCTTATACAATTGCAATTTTTAAAATTCAAAACTGACAAGAGCTACTATATCCATATATATCTGTGCTGATATATCAGACCTGATATTTTGAGAAGGTACCTGCTACTTACAATTACCCAATGATTTCATTATCTAAATTCAGTTTGCACTTTATTACTATGAAGCAGACGTCACCATTTCTCCTATCCACCTACACACCACAGACACGCAACCACATTAATAAATTCAGTAGGCCAAGGGCAAATGCTCATCATGACAAAGATCAGGGGAAAAAAAACAGTTTAACTCTCCATGTTACTATTGCTAGAAGACTAATTAATACTTTTACTTTACGACATGAATTTCTAATAAAAAGGATTGTTCAAGGAACAGTGCAAGATCTGCAAAGCCGTATCTGTCCACACATCCAAAACACTACTATTTTCTGCAGTTAAAATTGTTAAGTGTACTGGCTGCTAGCACAAACTACCAGCCTGTAAAGAAAACGGAGATTGATTTAATATCCTACCTACATTCATCGATGCCCATTCACGGCATAAAACTTCAAGTGCCACCCCTCACAGCCACCATACTTGCAACTCACCTTGAAAAGTCAACACATGGTCTTAATTCAGCTATCACAACTGGTAACATAAGGTTACTTTAACCCTCAGAAACTAAGCTACATGCTCATGACTAATTAAGTTGCTATAAAATTGTAAAGCAGGAAACATATATCCTAAAATCCTCTATGCACCCCGCTGGAGGAACGTTTTGGCCAAAAACTAGGGTTTTACACTAGGCTCTACTGCTCAGCAGTCAGGCTCAGAGAGGAACTGAGGATGTGGCTTCACGTTACACTTTATTCTCAGCTGGCTGTGGGCTGCTACTGAAGGCAGCGTCCTGCTCCTACCTGCTCTGCCATCACATGCCACCTCCTTGCCCCTCACGCCAGATCTCGAGATAGAGTCGGTTCAGTGAGCTGGTCTGACAAACGGGGGGAGTCGGAGGGGGAGATGGATAGCTGGATTTTCTGACAGATCAGGTCACCAAACCAATTAATCCCAAGGTCACTCTAATTATTTTGAAATACACCACAAACACGGGAAGTAACATTCATTTCAACAGCAATCTACAGTTCCCTTTCACAAGGCAAAATGTAAAGCTGCACCTTGAAAGCTCAAATTGGTGGTAAAGTTAAAGATGATGGTTTAGACCTGGGGCTTGCCTTCAGCAGGTAACAGTGCAAGAACTGCAAACAGTGGGTTTTCTGGGAAATTGCCTTTTACTACCTAGCTGCTAGTAACAGTAAGACTCACATTCACTCTGTTTCATGTTGAAGACAGCCACAGAAAAGAAGAAAATACAGTCCTCTACTCTTTCAAAATTGGCTAACATCTTAAAATCTTGGCCCCGCCCTTTTTACACACAGATTTTATCTATCTGTCCTGCAACACTTGCTGTTCAGCTTTCTCTCCTATTCCTCCGTATCTTTTATCTTTTCACACTGCACACACCACACAGTTTCCAAAATCTTTTCCAAACAACCCTACCACTTTCCTCTCTTCCTAACAGAGCAGTCTAACATACCTAGCATCACCACCTCGTCAGGAAAAGCAATTCCATCCAAAGGAGCGCTGCTGGGCAGAAAGTATGTGCAGCCAGAGGAGAAGGCACAACAACCCTGCCATCAGCAGCCTGGATTTAGACTGGGTTACGCTTACCATGAAACAGCACTCAAAAATACTGCTAGTCACTTTGGTCTACTTCTGTGCTGCCCCAGTTCCTGATTTTGAGCTATACTGTTAAGTTCATCTTTGACAGAAATGAATCACTAAAAGACAAAAAAAAAAATCAGCACATTTGATATACAGATTTTTCCTTATTACGTTACTTAAAACTTTCCAATTCTTTCATCCAGGCACTAATAAGAATCATCCTTATTCACAAAATCAAAGATTTGTTATTACTATTTTGTTGATTTTTGTGGAATTAGGAAAAAAAAATCTGGCTTGAAGATGCCAGTGAATCCCACATTCTCCCATGCAGATATACAGAAATTTTCAGCTGTCATTGTAACAATTCCTCAAGTTTTCTGAACCTATCCTTCAGGAGTAATATTCTACCTACTCTCTTATCTATTCTGGATATTTAGACAGAAAATTATTTGAGTGGAAGTTAGCTTGCTCTTCTCAAAGAGGATGACAAAGACTTGTCACTAAAAAGCATCTGTGCCTGCTCCATTATTAAAGGTCATTTTCTTCCAGTCGGCTCTTTCAGAGAACATGTTACGCCCCTTTAGCTTTGATACTCTGCAACCAGCAACTCAGTGTATGTCCTCAGGACTCCATATACCCTGTAAGGAGTCCAAATGTAAAAGACAATACCTACTATGTGTAATCCAAAACTCAAGCCTCTGATATTTCTGAAGCAGCTGATTATAGCTTGAGACATGTAAAAAAGATAAAAAATGCAAGTAAATCCCCTGTGTAGTGCTACTACTATTTGTACCTCCCATAGCTGCCCGGTATCCCTGCACTGTTGATTATTCTTCTAACCACTGTTTTAAGGTAAGTCATTAAAAGCATTCTCTCTCTTTGGATTCATAAACAGAACAAGAAAGTGACTTAAAAACTCACCCACTCCAGACCATTCCATCTAGTCCAAATGCACAGAAGAAATTCTAGCCCATTAACATCCATCAGCTAACAGAAGGGTAGTGAATTCATCAATATTGCTAAAATGCATGGATACGGTATCACGCTGAATCATTTAGTAACTACATTTGCAGCAAGAAGACTCAAACAACCCGCCTTACACTGTCAGCAACCATCTTCCTTAAGGAGGAAAAATGAATGTATTAAGATCACCCTCAATTTTGGTATCCCTCTTGATGAGGTTGGTAGTGTCTCTATACATCAGTATTTGCATGCCAATCAAATAATGTCTGATGTTGCTCCCCCCAGACATCATCTTCCTTAGCCAAGCCACTTGCACACTTGCAAAAGCTTTCATTGCTCATTTTTCTGCAAACGACATAAGGACCTGGATTTTCCCTGCTTGTTAATGTCCAGGTCAAATATGTTAAGTCTTAAATTGAGTTTTCAATTTGCAAAGGAAAAAAAAAGAAGCCACAAAAAACCCACACGTTCCCTGAACACCAGGCTACTGCAATTGTTACAGTGCCAGAGACTTGACTCTGATTTTTTTCTTTGCTATCTATTTACAAAGCTATGGAGGAACCACCTTCTTCCTCCAGCAAGAAGTCTTCCTAACAGTGAAAAGTTCTAAACATAAGAAAAGCTAAAAAACACCAAAATCAATCAGTCTTAAGAGAAAATACATTACAAACTAACATGAAAGTGTAACTACCAAAAAAAGCCCACACTTGTGGCTGGGACTACAGAGAGAGTATCATGGGGTAAAAGGGGAGGGAAGAAACCATATTATGAAGTACAATGGTATTAAGTTACCGTTCTCATAACAGCAAAAGGAAAAAGTATTTATTCTTTAAAAAAAAAAATCAGACCTAATAATGTAAAGAAACAAAATTATCCTTAAAGTGTAGATTAGAAACTACTTTGCTTGTTTTGCCTTGTTCAGGTATGCCCAGTCTGATCTTCTCTGCTTCACTGCAGTTTTAAAAATGATAGTAAGTACCTTGCACTTCTGTTTACACTTTCAGTTATAATGGTATCTACTCTAATTAAGTCCAAGAATAAAAAGGTTTTTGTTAAGGTAGCCTTTATAAACTGAGTTCAATTAATTCAACTCTTAATACCTTAGCTTCCTTAATATAGATAATGTCTTAGAATACATACACTTACACATGTGTCTACATATCCTTAACTCCCACGGCTTAGTTCAATTAATACTATTAAATCTTTAATGCTTAGCTTCAAAGGCTTTTTTTAATTTTTAATAGCTCTCATAGGTTAGCATGAATGTTTTAAGTCTTTCTACTATATTTTAAATAAACTCCTCTTTTCTTTCCACTTTGATGTTTGCCTTCCTGACAACCCTATACTCTGTGAAGCTCCTGGAATTTTGTTTTCTGTGAAATGATGACATTACAAACTCAAAAAGATATGTTAATCACTGAGCTGTAATCAGGGATTTTTTTTTCCTCTCACCTGCCCTCTGGGCTGGGAGTTGGCAATAGAACCACTTTAATCAAAACAATGTAGAAACCCATGAGGAGAGAGGATGCAACCAGGAGGGAGGGGGCTCTTATTTGCATCTGTTTAGCATGCATTAGCAGGCGGGGCTTAATTCTCTTTTACTGTGGTTTCCCATGAAAGGAAAAAATGCACAAGTCACCATATTTTATTAAAATAGTTGAAATAGGAGTTTTGACAAAAGACTACTCTGGCTTCAGGGAAGCACAAGCCTCGTGGCATTTAAAGACACATCCGTTTCACACGTTTGACAGGCACTGAATGCATTTTTAATTATAAAGCTTTGCCTGTACCAATGGCATTACCATTATAGATTTGATCAGCTAAAGATCCGGTTTATATACACATGCATCTACACAGACAGACACACGTATATATACAATTTACCAGTTCTGCTACCTGGTAAAAGTTCCACTGTGAGCACGTTGTGCTAATACCAAGGCAACTTACACAAGCATGTTTCTCCCCTTCTCTTACTCTCACTGCCTCAAGACCCCTACTCACCTTCCACTGCTCAATTTCTAAACTTTGAATTTGTGAGACAAAAGAGGCAAAGTTTTAATGGCATATTTCAGGCCTTTCTATAAAGCATAAACTAAAAAAAGAAAAAAAAGAAAAACAAGCACAGACTTTCCTCCTCCTTTAAAGTTTATTTTTCTTCTGAATAAGAAAAAGAAATCCCTTCTTAAAATAAAACTAAAAATCAGCATTTCCAGGGACAGGAAAAGGTACTATGGTATTATATACACTACCCAAGCTGACAAAAAAAAAAAAAAAAAAAATTAAAAATCTGGCTCCGTCCCAAGACATCCAGACACAATTCTGTGCCGGCACGTACATAACAAAAATATTTCTGCATTCAGGATGTTCAAGCATGTTTCTTGCATTTACACCTGGAAAGCTAACTACTAAAAAATGATGTGCCGTGTTTGGCACCGACTGCAAGTGAATGACCAGTCCCAGATCAACAGATCCCTCACAGGTTCAAAGCGAAGTACGTGCTCACATACTTTGCTTGATCTAGACCATAAACTGCAGAACAGAAAACCCCTCATAAAGCATATTAAAAACAGTATAATGAAGACAACCTACAAAACTATCCTGCTGTTCTTCACCTCTTCAACATTTCAGCAGCCTGCAGTGTAAGCAGACAGTTCCCACCACGCAGAGTACTCCCCAGTATTACGTATCTTCAGTTGTATAACATGTTCTGTCTTTTAAAGCCGATGTACACACTCTCTTGGAGGCATCATATGTTCATATTATTGTGAAATTAAATTTATGCAGACACTATTAGTTGGCAGATAGACACCAAAATGTCAATTCTACTATTCAGTGTGCTTAAACCAGCAGGCTAGGCAAAAGGAGATTATTCACTAGGTAGTCAAACGTAAAAAAAAGCCAGACATTTCAGTCTGTCTCAGTGTTTCACAAAGGGGTCAGCGATTTGTAAATTTTAAATGCAACACTTAAGCAGTTTTGCAGACTAAAAAAACCCTGACATCCTTTGATGATATACCCCAGTGCTTCTCTGCAATAAAACAGTTTAAAAGTGATTTTGCTGTCACACAAGCTTTTATACTTCAGCTTCTCTGAAATCTAAGAATTCTGAAAGCCAAGTAAAACCAATTATAAACATTCCTGTATTTTACTTCCTTACTAAATCTTCCCAAGAGAACCAGTAAACATATAAACACAAATATCTTTCAGAGGAGTCACCCAGGTACCAATCTGAAAATCTTCACAAAGCAGTTGCTGTGCTGAAAAAGTATAAAAAACGTGGGCTGCATAATTATAGTCCGGTGTAATGACGGTCTTCCTGTTCAAATCAGTATCATGTAGAAATTCCTGCTTTAAAAATATACATAAGAAAGTTGTAGAGATTCTCAAAAACTACAATTACAATATTAAATATTGATTTCTGATCTGCATTTGCATACTTCTAAGAAAAGTACTTGGTGTCACCTATGCTGTGTATCTAAAAATATTCCAACAGAGGCATTATCTTTACTTTCTGAGAAACACTCTCCTAAATTGGTAGACAAAGTTTACCTTAATGAACTCCGCTCAACAACAGCAGCCAAAAAATAGTAACGCTTCTCATCAGTAATAAGCATTCCAAGCCCTTAAAAAAAAAATTTTTTAAAAATCACTGCAAGAAGGATAATATTACACGAAGCAATCATAAAACCATGCAATAAGCCAGTATGGGCTCAGAAGGCAAATATTTCATTAGGTAACAAAACAGATGCCCGTCTTATGCTTTCAAATGGTCATTATAGAAAAAGGTTTTTATCAAATGATGAAATACCTGGGCAGGGGCATTTTAAAGATTCACTAGATCCTCCTTGGATCTGAATCCTGCTGGAAATGCACGATTCAGATCTCTCTCTAAACAGACATTACTATTCACATTCTAGCAATGTCACAAAATGGTAGGGTGTTTCACTGATTAATTAGCTAACTGAATAATTAAAAACATTAAATTTCTGTTTTTCAAATAATAATTCAAGTGCTTTCCTTTACATATACCACATGACAGAGCACATTCTACTTGACCATCCATCAGAGAACAGGCAGGCGTGTTAAAATAGTTCTATTTAGAACTGAAGGATAAGGATTAATTTACAATCTTAAATTTTGGCCGATTTCTTAGGGTTACATCAAACATCTAAGCCTTACTGCTGTTGTCACAAGCCTCATCCCTGTCCAAACAGAGCTGAAAGTTAGTAGAAAGGCAGTTGCATCAACAGATTTGGCTGAAGAAATCCTCACTGCTAAAAGAAAAAAATAAATAAAAATCAGGAGAGTGACAAAACTAAAATGCTGCTTTGGGCCTGTTCACCCAGTTAGCAACACAGAACCAGCCACTTGAGAACAGGTTTCCTACCTACAAGGAAAGATGTTTGAGGGAGTCTTTCATGCCTGCATCTCAGGGGAGGAAGTTGCCTTTAAAAATACTTTGTTGTACCTTTCCCTAAGGAGTATTAGAACTGTATATATCAGTTATTTTAGTGGCTTTTGTCCATGAGGTCCTACAAACAAAAGTCTTATGCGTGAACTGTACAACCCTTACACCAGTGAGCAATTACTCATGCGATTAGTCCCAACGAAGTCAGAAGAACTGTCTGAGAAAGAAATTGCTTGCCAACCTAAGGGTTGCACAATCAGAAAAGAAAAATTGTAACAAAAACACGGAGGGGGATAAATTGCATCTGACAAAAACTACAATCAAGAAATAGCTGGTGACAGATTGTTATTTAAGTACAAGGAAGTGATTTAAACAGTCAGGAGCAGTTGTAATAAGATTATACGATTCTCTATTAAGATTCTTAAAATGTCTTTGTTCTAGCAAAGCTATGAAAAGACCATTGCCCTTGTAAAGGTTCAGAAACTACTAAATTGATGTTAAGTCTAGAAATTAACATGATTTCAAAGCGAGCAAAGAAAAAACTGTAAAAGAACATCCCTGACATCGTTGGCACCTTTGTCGCCCATGCTGACACTTTTAACTAGCATAGGTACAACGTACACTGTAGCATATCTCAGTGGCAAAACTCAACCAAAGAGAACAGACCCAACAAACAGAAGTACAGAGCTTGCTCTGCTTGGGTTTCTGCTTTTTAAATAATGAAAACTAGCGGTTTGATTTTAGAAGACATTACATTATGTAAGTGACATCTTTAGAACTGCAGGAAAGTCTCTATAAGGTTATACTGCAGGGAGATTAAATCAATGTCTGGCTGTTGAATTTCTCTAGAGAAACAGACGTGGCATTTTAGCTGTGACCCGCAGACTCCACCGTCTATCTTTAAGTAGTCACTTCTAGAATGACAGGCCCAAAAATTGGCCATAACTAGTGCTACACTGAAAAACAAACAAGGCAAGAGAGTCTTCTGATCTCTATTTTGAAGGATGGACATAAAACATCTCTAGGTAAGGTGCCTGGCATGCTTTTAAACTAATAAGCAGCTCTGAAATTTAAAAAAAAAAAAAAAAAAAAAAAAATTACTTCATTTGTAAAAGTATTGTTCTTTAAGTGCTACACTATAAGCATAAAAGAGCAAATTATTTCCAGATTAATATTTTATCATAAGGGATAAGAACAGAAATTTCCATTGAGAAAGAACATCCACCAAAACATTGGGTCTAAAGGTGATCAAATCCAAGCCATAGGAAACATGTATGTGACCCGACCCACAGAGAGGAACTAGGACTGCTATTCAAATAAGCACTAAAACAGATGTATACATGTGCAAAGTACAAGGTAATTATGAGGGCAAGAAAGTAGGAGGAAATAGAAAGAAGTCTAAAAGACAAAAGACAGTTTTGTACCACGTCTACAGAAGCAGATTGCATTCAAATGTTCTCCTGTCTGGGTCACTCTCCAAAAGTATTCTACTTCTCATGCCTTGCACATTTAGTATTTATTATACAGTTACATGACAGAAGACTCAGCAACCGTAGACAACATTAATAAAACAGCACTTGGAGGAAAGACAGGAGCAGTCAACAATGTGGAAGAAAACTGCAGAGGTCTCATGCAAAAATTTCAACTAATTACTTTAGGCAGCTCAGGGAGCTATACTCCTAACTGTGGAAGGAGAATTATTACTTGAAAATAAGTTGTATGCATCAGGACAACGAAACATCCTGAGTTTGAGATTCTTTAGAACTTCACCCAGCCACCTCCACCATAAAACTTAGGTAAGGGGAGCCTCCAACGCAGAGACTTATCCAGTTCTGGGCTGGGACTGGTTTTACCCAGTCATATGCTAGAGCCAGAGCTGCGCTCACGCTGCCAGTGGGGACCTGTTCGTGCCTGAGCTCTCCTCCGCTCTGTACTCATGTTTCCCCACCTGGAAAGAGCTGGCTTTTTCAAGTCGGCACGCAAGCCAAGGCACAGGCAGTGTGAACAGACCAAATCTGACCTTGAACGCAAGCTCAAGGCACTAGTTAGAGGCATTTATGTTAACAGCCCTGGGTGACATGAAAACAGACATACCCACTATTAACAACGTGGTACAGGGCATCGGTTCAGAGATCAATTTTTAAGTTCAATTTTTGTAACAATACCAAAAAAATTGAGGTAAAAATAATCTATACAGAAGAAAAGCATTTCACTAAGCATAGTGTTTCAAAGTAGTATTTCCATATAAAAATGCACAATAGTGAATCACAAACAAAATTCTGGTAAGCACCTCCAGTTGCCAGTGACATTGCAATTAGAAAACACAAAATACTTGATTATACTAATTAGAAGATTAGTATAAATTCATACAAACTCCACTATTAGATATTTACACACATTTAACTGCTTGTGGTAACTCTGAACATACATACTACAGTTTGAAGGAACTCAATCTCATTAATTTAAGCTACTCTCTCCTTAAAACCTGCCTACAACCTCTAGTTACATACAAAACACACCTCAGAACTGTTTGATCCAACTATTTTGCCTTTTATCAATACTTTGGAGCATTGCCATAAAATCAACCAAATCCCAGATTTGAAAACCAAAGACAAAACTGTTATTTGCAAACTGATAAATACGCAATACCAGCTTTTCTGTAGCTTTCTACCTCCTGCACCACTCACCAAGAGTGCGACAACCACCTAGTTCTAGATTCATCCTGAAGCTTACAGTCTCTGAATTCACTTATTCTGACATACAAGCATTCTAAATTTCCACACACACACAGAGAACAGGAAAGCAATCCTGTAACAGCCACCTAAACTGATTAATTCTGGGACTTTTTATGGTCTACTATTCAGCACGTACCAGTATGTAACCAAACTGAAGTATACCAATGCTAGCGGAGCTACAATTAGACCTAGCGGGTTTTATTCTAGAGGACAGCATACATGTTGTTCTCCTCCACCGTGTCTCATGCCTTCTTAATGAGCAGCCAGGCTACTGAAATACACAAAAATAAACCCGCTGTTCTTTGAAGCACTTAAGGCAGCAGGATACTGGTACGTTTTGATACTTTCCCTGCACAGATCAGAGCAAGGCAAGTGGAAAAAGAACGTTACAGACATTCATACAAACCAGGCACCTTTCATTTTCTATTAGCAAGATCCCAAGAGACAATTTAGCGCTCTGCAAATATGGCACTGGAAGATTGGAAAGTTGCTTCCTGAGTACCAGTCATTAAATAAAGATTTTAGAATAACTTATATTCTTCTAGACCAGGCAAAACCAATAGCCATTTCCCCATCCTACGTACAAGACCTAAGAAAAGCAGTATCATGAATATCATAATTACACTGTAATATATTTCTCCTAAAACAGATTATAATTTAACGATTTCTCGCTCAAAAAAACCCAAAAAAACCCAAAAACAAACCAAAAACAAAAAACCCCCACCAATTTCTGTATCAAGAAAGACTATCAGCATTTTTAAGAAGTAACAAATTAGGCCTTTGGCATTTCACAGCAGTGATCCAAGATTTGAGGCTTCTTAAAAGCTCCAAGTTTTAAAGCAATCAAATGGCTGACAGCTGGAACAAAATTAGCATGATTAACCAGTTATGTAAATAATGATGTGGTCAGGAGAAGCTGGATTCATTTATGCTCATTGCATTACACAGCACTGCTTGCACTGGACATTAGATGTTTGTCAACTATTCATTAAAAATGACTGTAGGAATAATGGACGTGAAAAACAACACGAACATTACCATCCAGGCTACCTGACAGCCAGGTCTCGGATATCTCTTCTCCTATTAGGACAGGACCACCAGGTAACTCGCAGATAGGACTTTTCTTGCCCAAATATTATCCAACGCTACTTAGCTCCTACCTAGGGAACAGGTCAATTATTCTTTTCTAAAGAGAGAGGTCCATCCTGTTAGTATCTCATTATATTTCATTTCTTAAAGGCAGATATTAGTTTTCATTTGTCAGCACATGTAAAAGTCAAGCTACCATGTAGGAGAACCGTTGTCACAGCGGGATGATGTTACATAGTTACTTTATGGCATCAAGGAAGTTACAATCAGCACCCCTAAGTCAAACTTCCTGAAGTAGAACTTGCAGTCAATTCAGCCTTATCAGAATTTGTCTTCAGGAATGCATACTCATGGTTAATTTGTACTTGATAATTTTTGATAACATAGTTAAATATTTAATATATGGAAGATTATCTCTGAAACTCTATCTAGCTAGTTTGCCATTACCTTGAGTTTATAAAAGAAAATTTATCAAAAGTTTTGATTCTTCACAATAAAACACTATATATGAGTTTGTTCGAAAATAACGTATCCAAGAATCAGCCAAGACAAACACCTATGGAAGTACTTCCTAAATAGGCTGTATTTTGCTAAAGATATCATTACAATATATTTACATTTTTAATCAAAAATCATTCTAACATCCCATATTTTACATCCTAACAATCCAATTTTCTATGACCTTGTCTCGCACAAAACACAGCCACACACTGGAATTATGCAAGAGTTCCATATTACCATAAAACATGTATTTCAGTGGAGAGAATAATAAAACTCAATTTTGTGGCCTGATTTGCATTTTGAACTCCTAAAGTCAGCCTCTACAGTCCATAACATCCGCAACAGAGCTGAACAAGTATGTTAGGCCTCCTGTTGAAAATGTATGTATATAATTCAGGATATTTTCTTAGTAAATTAAGAAAAAGAAACATGTCCAATTCATGTAAATCTTAAATATAACTTAGCTTTTCAGATCAGTGATGATGCCATACTTAAGGAGGGGGAGGGGGGAAGCATTACATGCCCCTTGGCCAAATAGAACCGAGACCAAATGTTATCAATATGCCTTATGGCTTTAAAATAGGAAACTTCCATTGTGCATAGCCTGTAATAATTCTTGTTTCAACATACTTCACAACAACAATAATGTTTAATATAATGCAGCACACTCACTACCCAAGACCAATCTGTAGCATCAAAGGTACTGCAGGTAAAGACGGGGGGG
>NW_009219505.1:0-1128 GCF_000690835.1 Fulmarus glacialis
TGATAAAGATATTGAACAGAACTGGCCCATATTTTACGTAATACAGTATATGGCCAAAATATAAACATTTCTGAAAGAAAAGCATACATTGCATGGTCAATTAGCAGAGAATTTAGTATGATTTGGTAACCTGCTTTCTGAATGCACTTAATAAAGATTTGTCTTCTATTTCCTGGTAATGCATCCTATTTCTTAGTTGCAACAAAGTTAAATGGCACTGGTTTTCTATTAAAGAAAAAATATGCGTAGTTACATGGTGTCAGTCTTGACATCATGTAACAATACAGCAATGATACAGCTATTTGAGGAAATTATCTGGATAAATTGGTAGCATAAAAAGTGCCACTTTGTAATTTATAAAATTATAAATATGCATCAGCTTATGTCATATAAAAGATCATATATATGAATGCAAATATAAGCACCTGATCTTTCTGCATGAGAGAGGTTTTTCTTAGCACTGAGTATCTATACGCAAAGTGGCAAATTAGCTCTTTCATGTCACAGAAGAGAAACCTTCTGAATTGGATACACAAAAGGTCATTTGTAATTTGACTTGTTTCTCCTACATATTTACAAGTTAGAGGTCTCTGATCTGCTTACAGGGGGAAAAAAGGCTTGCTTGCTTAATACTATAGAACTATGCCCGATAAACCGTATTCTATCATCAAATGCTATTGTTTCCATTTGTAAGGAACATACCCAATGTACAGCACGCTTCCTTAGCTGTAAAGTGCTTCAATTTGCTCACAGTTCACTCTTTAGTAAATAATTATGTTGGGAGTGGGGTAACCATAAAAATAATCCAATTAATAGAAAAAGAACTTGTTAATTTGCACTTTATTCAGGGAAAAACCCTCACTTATGAATGACAAAGCTAATAAAGAATACTAAAACAAATGTCACATCTTTATATACTGCTCATTTATAAAGTAATTCATATTCTTACAGATCATAATTTCAAAACAAATACTATACAGTTCATTTCTTACTATTAATAAAGAGTTCAGTAAAAGAACAACTGCCTGATATATTAACCTGGTTGTGAGATGCAAGGAAATGCAGAGTTGACTGTAGGATGTCCAGCATTAGCTACATTTGGGTATGGATGAATTAATATATTTCCCT
>NW_009219505.1:1158-4845 GCF_000690835.1 Fulmarus glacialis
AAACATCTGAAAAATCAAACCAATATTCTATTAACCAACATAATTATGATTCAACTCCACAACTGAAAGGTAAGTAAAGGTTGTTTAGATCAAATTGTTTCTTGCTCATTAAGTTCTCAACAAGGAAAAAATGCTTTGCAGTATCTCTTATTAAAATACAGGTAAATATTATTCCATGCACTTAGAACAATCTTGGCATTCTGTTCAGCAAAACAGTTCTGTGGTTTGTTGCAGTGCAATCCTGACACTGCTTGAACATGAGGCTGCAGAGAAATAACCTTTGTGTTTCAGAGGAAGTCTTCATTTAGTAATTATGATTTTTAGTTTTCATGGAAGGAATGCCATTTTTGGAAGAAAAATAAAACACATTATAAGAAAGCTGTTTGGTGCTTAGGCACTCCTTCAAATGTCTTCTTTCCAATTACAAACAGACAAATATAAACACCGAGGTGGGTATGTGTGGTGGTGCTCTTTATCTTACTAGGGTAGTTATTATAGCATAAAAGAAGCTGAATTGGGCAGAAAGTAGCCATATAAACATAAATGGTCTGAATTTCTTTTTATGCTAATGGAGTATGTGAAAACTAATGCATTCAATCTTCTGCACTGTTTACTCTTGCGTGATTTATAATTAAAGATATCACATTCTTTTGTCAGACATTTTTTAATTTTCTCTCCTCCTCAGAACTGTTTCCATTAATTTTATCTCAGTAGATTTTAGTATTGCACTTTCAATAGCCCATTGGATCATTATCAATATTCCCAGCTGTATACCTTAGTAAAGCAAAACCAAGAAGGATTTCCTGTACACAATATCACATTTAATTACAGTATCTCATTACCAGGAATTTGGATCATAGCACTTTTTAGGATATGTTAATTTAAAGGGCAAAAACAGTAGATGTAACTGGAAAAAAACATTGAAAAGTGAAAAGTAATTAATCTATTTTGGAAAAGTTTGCACTGAAAGGTGCCATATGCTCTGTTAAGTCAAAGGATAAGTGGCTCTATGGCTATGCTAAACGTTGGGATCAGTTTCAATTTTATGACCTTTACATGAAAAATCAAAATAGCAAGAATTAAAAAAAAAAGACCTAAAATATTTAAGAGGTGCTTTGTTGGAATTTCACGCAGAATGTACTGTCATCTCAGGAGAAATACTCCACTGTTGTGGGCAATATCTATTGTAGATGGATTACATTTTGCTTAGCATTCTTGGAGGTCACAAACTTACTGGTTTTGTCCAAGTCCCTATAGAGGTACTGTGCCAATAAAACTGAAGTTTGAAGTTCCAAAGTTATTACAAATATGGTGGAACAAATCTTACTTGATCATTCAGTATATTTATTTTTTTTTTTAAACACTGCCAAGTTAAAAATAGAGCCACGTGCTTAGCAGGATGAGCACAGATCACAGTCATTTCTCACCCCTCTCAGTTATTTTGCTTTTTCTCAGTCTGAATCCATTGCATTCCCAGAATATCACACTGTTCAGAGCTGCATTAGTCAAAACACATTTAAAAATATTCATCTGAAAGTTCTTCACCAACTTTAATTTAGAGACATTCAAAACTAAATATAGAAAGGTTCTACCATAGGTTCTAACTAGAAAAGGTGGCAAGATCAGAAGTAAGGTGCAAAGGTCAGAAGTATGGAGTGACTTCTGTATTAGAACTGTGACTTTTGATTTTGGAAGAGAGATATCTAAAAGAGAATACAACAGAGATTTATAAAATCATGAACGATGCTAAGAAAGTGAACAGAGAATTTTAATCACTGTATTGCAATACAAGGATTTCTTGCACTGCCCCTAAAATTGTAGCACTGTCTTGTGCTTGAAGTCACAGCACACAAATACATTCATTTTTATATTCAATCTGTCTCAAATCCTTTGCAGAATATTCTAAGTACAGTGCGGCTGCTCGTTCATCAGGGATTCCCAAAAGTCACCAAAAGACCATGTGAAAGTAAGCTATTGAACTGGACTAGGCAGGATTTAGTGGCTGGTAGGCGACTCCATCTACATGCCATGAGCAAGTCACAACTCCTTGGCCCTACAGAAATTACCTTGGTAACCGATGGAAGTGCTGATAGCCAGACCATCTTCTTCGATAACTGTGGAAACCCAACAGCTTTCCTCAGATAGCGGTCATGTATTTCACAAGTGCTGAGAATATACAGAGCGCAAGCGATGGCATAGCCTCCCCAGTTAGAGACCCCTGCAAAAGAATGTCACCATGAAACCAAATTGTAAAAGAAACCAACGATAGCTATTGCAAAGATACCTAACCTGCAGAAGTCATTAGGCACGTACAGCTGAGTCTCATGTAGTGATGGTAAAATGGAACGTGGATATGAATTAAATATGGACACGAATCTGGAACATTTATTTCAGAAATACACTATTGCGTAACATATTAAAATGTTTTCAGTAGTATTTTAGATTGAATTTCTCAAGTTTCCATGCAACTTAGTTTGTGGTTTGTCTTTCCAACAAAGCAAAAACTCAAATGGGCTTGGTCTACAACACAATTGCACTTGGCTTAATGTGAAGTCCATGAAGTGTGAGGAGCTGTGTTACAGCCTGGTGTCTTTTGCTTTTAACCACACAGAGGTAGAAGATTTTGATAAAGTATCCTAAACCAGGCAAATTTTCACTGGTGTCAGATTTTATAATGGAATGCTGTACCATTGCAGAGAATCCCTTTTTGGTCACAAATGATAACTGATTAAAGAGTTCACCTATTTTTTAAGATATGAAGCCATGGTGAATTGGCTGTGTCTTGATGATGTGTCCTTGGTGTAAGTATCATATACAAAAAGACATTCTAACTTAGTTAATATCCATAAATTTTCTGTACACTGTTATGAAATCAGTCCACACAGTCTTGTTTGACAGCTTCTTTGTCAAGACTGTATCGGAGATCATTAGATTGGAAACTTGCTGTGAGCAGTTGTCTCTGCTGCCTGATACCTTTTCCAGAGATGCAAACCAGCAAAATTTTCAAACAGTGTGGAAGTTGTTTTAGTGCATGTAGTTTTCCACACTTAAACGTGTCCAAACCTCCGCCTCAATTCCCTTTGCAGGATCTGGGTGTGACAGTTGCTTTCAAAGTAAAAATCATCAGAATTGTCAAAATAGCCACCATAGATACTACATCCATATAGCCATAAGAAGTAGATGTAATTATCACCACACTCTCATTTCTCCCCCAAAATTGCTGGTTTAGTATCAAGAGTGTTAGATACCTAGGTTAGAAACCTAAAAACCTGAGCCTAAGTACAATATGGACTATTCAGTTCATAAATTGCCCTTTGCTGAACACATCTCTCTCACTGCGAATTTTATTTCATGCTGGTTAAGGCATTAGGGTAGAAGAGAATTTTAACTACAGCATTCAACTTTTGTTGTACGTTAAGAATGTACATCTGTCCTCGAGTGGCTGTTGAAAGGACTTATCTCTTCATGTAAGAGCAGTATGACTGATGACCCTGATAGGGTCACCTCATCAATTATACTGAAAATTCATATGTGCGTAGACATTTTAATTCCCACACAGATCACTTCTGCAGTCTTCCTTGTTATTCCATTTAAGGTGTGATTTTTCAAGAATATTCCGGATTTGCCCAACTATTTCCAATTAAATGCACTTTCTTCATGGAACATCCTAAATTTTCAGTCATTCCT
>NW_009219505.1:4859-17881 GCF_000690835.1 Fulmarus glacialis
AGAAAATGGACATAACACTGGACAGAGATAGATTTGTTTGCTAATGATGACTTGGTCATACAAAGAAAGGGCCAACACAAATTAGTCGGAAAGAGCGATGTTTTCTTATCAATTCTATTCTCAAACATCAACAATTCTCCTACCCCGCAAAAAATCCCTTACCAGCTACAATGGTAAAATCAGCTTCAATGTCACAAGCTATAACATCTCCATTTTTTATGTGCTTCTTTACAGCATCTTTTACTTTGCCCATTCCTAATTCATTTCCTCCATCTCCAACACCTTTATGAAAAGAGAAAAAGAGCAAATGAGTATGAACGCAGCACATAGCTAACAATCCATTTAGAAATCACCCAGTGTCTTCCCCAGAGTCTCCGTGACAGTTCATAGCTCCATATGAGACAATTTACCCTTTTTAATCAAAAGTGTCTAAAACAGAAGACTGTGAACGAAATAGCTGAAAGAATCACCTATCACGTGCTATCCTGTAAGTGTATATATGCAATATATCCTGTACTGGTGCAGGCAAAAGAAATCAAAATTATCAAGTGCTCATGAACTGCAGACAGAATTAAGATAGCAAACTTTGCTTACAGAAGGCCTTAAATGAGTGTTCTATATAATGCATTATCATAAGTACATTAGTACAAATAGAGAAAGAAGATAGAAAACAAATCCAAAATAAATCTGAGAAATTAGCCTACAATTCTATAATAAAGCAAGCATAGAAAACTTTGGTTTGTTAAAAGCTTTAATTAAAAAAAGAGATTAAAAGTAGCAATTATTGCAGAAAGATAAGCAAAAATATATGTAAGGACTTTGGCAGAAGTAGGACTTACTGCACTGGAAATCTCTTTTATACAAATCACTATCATTGTGCCACAGTGTACAAAGAGCCCAACCCTGTGTACTACTACTGTTTTCATTTTTTCTAGCAATTTATGAAAAAAATAGCTAGGGTTTTTTTTTATTTTTTTTTAAGTGTTCATATATTCAGGGTGTGGGGCCTTGATTTTTGTTGGTTAAGTAGAAACAGTATGTATTTGTCTCAGTGATTTCAGTAAAATCAATGGGACCTATGTCATTTCAGGAAAATTCTAGGCAACCCTATCTTTGGGACATAAAATGGTTAGATGTCATTCAGAGATGAAAGCTGGATAGTACCTTTAGTCTCTTAAAAAATGTTTAAAAAAATAACACACAAAAAATCCATCTATTTAAATGAAAATTAACATTTCTCTTTCACCTGTTAGCCTAAATGGCATCTTCTCAAGTTTGAAGATTTTTATCAAAAAATCCTAGTTAATATCTGTGAAACAAAACAGTGAAGAGCTCCAAGTCCTCACTGCAATGTATCATATTTGAATTTGAAACGTGACTGTGCTCCAACGAATACCACGTGTTACAGGAGAGAAAGTACAGTATTTATAATTTACACTTCAAGCCCTGAATACTGATAAATTTAACACTTTAGTAACTGCATAAATATCTCACATAAGTCTGTAGCAAATTTCTTCTTTAAGTGAAATTGAAAGTTATTTCTCAGCAGCAATTTTTTATTTAACGCCTTATGTCTGAATAGTCAAGGGGAGTGTAACTGAGTGACACAAAACTTACAAAAAAGGATTTGCCATGAAACAGCTAATCTTTTTTCTCATCTGCTTTAATAATCTGTTCACATTTATTTCGGTGTTGGGATTTACTGGTGCTTTCTAAAATCTGTTTGTTGGTAGTACTTTTCAAATAGGTAATGACATAATCATGGTGCCTCTATCATCATATATAAATACAGTAGTTACTACTGTTTTGTAAGAATCCACACAATGTTGTGGTTTTTCTTATATTCAAAATCCAAAATTTTGCTCTTAATAGCCTTTAAAAAGGCTAAAATGAATTCTTGACCTTTGAAGATCATCAACAGTTTCTTTAACTGAAAGATACTAATCTGTTGCTCAGGGTTTTTTTGTATCAGCCTTGCTTTGCTTCTTCTTGTCTTTGTGGAAGTCCTGTCACCAGGGTGGTTATGCAGTTAGTAGATCTACTGCCGTGGATGGATCCCATTAGCATTACACTGGGAGGAAAAGAACACCACACCGAAAATTTTCCTGCACCATCTGTTTTCTTCTTCCTCTACACATCGGCAGAGGACTACATTTTACTGTTGATTTCCAGAGTGAGATTCACCTGACAAAACACAGCCATCCACACATGAGCTAGTCAGCTAGACTTCTTTTAAAGTCAGCAGAGAGAAACAGGCCCTTCAAACATTCAGTTCATCTCCCCCCAAGGCAGATATCTCAAAAATAGATGTCTGAAAATAGACGAGATGAATCCTCTTCTCCTAAAGCCCTGAGTGCTTTCCAGGAGGAAGAAAAATTCTCTTTTCCGATTCCAATTCTATCGGATCTTCCACGCAAGTTTTCACTGACTACATTGTTTCCTGAAACTACATTCATGAAAAATGCAGGAAATGTCAGTCTTCTGTGCTAGAAATCATGTGTATGAAAGGGAAACAAGTGTGACCACATTTTTTCATGCAGTACTTTGGAAAGCTTTTCATTAGCTCCTACATAAATAGCATATAACTATGTCAATTGTATGACAGCTGAAAAAAATAGCATGTGGTTTCGGTAACGTCTCTTAATCTTTTATTTCAATCTTTTGTGGAAAACGAGTCTTTCCAACCTCAGTCTTTCATGTCTTCTTATTTTGTATATTCCTGAAGGTTGCTGCTTACTCCATGACTTTTTATGATATCGGTACCCATACAATTGCAGGCATTGTTCATGATTCTGTCTGTGATCAGACTCCTAGATCAGATTTTTTTTAAACACAGATCTTATTTTAATTGCAAAACTTGAGAGCAATTAATCAGCATGTAACAAATGTTCTAGTATTTCCCTTCTCCACCTACTAATACAGTACTTCTCGCCACCGAGCACACTATATAAAGACTTCTGTAAGGCTGAAAACTTGATCTTTCCAGTATCCTTTTCTAGTCTATAAAGTTGTCTGGGTACTCCGCCCTAATGGGTGCTGTACAATATTTGCATTTTATTTTGGAACTAGACATATGCCTCCAAATTCCTACTGACCATGAAGAAAGTCAAAGATAGCCTCACCAGAAAAATTATCGTAATCAGTAGCAATACATTATCATCAGTAATGAGAGACAAGATGCAAAGGCCACAGCCCAGATTAGCGCCTTGTTAAGCTAGGCTTTGCAGAAATACTTTGAAAAAGCCAACAGCCATCCCAAGAAATTGTAATCAAATTAAAAAACAGATACAAGAAGTTAGTGTGATAAGCAAAATAAGAAATGTTAACAGACAGTGTAAGAAAAAATTACATTGTTTTTCTATAGATACTCAATTAGTTCTCCAGCGTACAATATCCATGTACTCAAATTCCATGGGAGATCAGAGCAGATACCTTCATTGTTTTTTGAAACCTATGACTTGTTAAATCGTTTTCTATGCAGACGTTCTCTTTAGAGAAAATTCACAGGAATGGGACACAGTGAATCTGGATAACTGCTTCTTCTTATTCACAAGCTCGTGGTATTTTTAATTAATGATATTTCATAGTATATTTGAATATTCAGAGAATGTTTAAAACAAACTAATTTCTGCTGAATAGAATTCAAATTCCCACTGTGCAGAACACTCCAAACTCCGCCAAATCAATGATATACTTCGAGCTGCTCTGGGAGATATTTTAAGAGATTAGGGTATTTTTATTAAAGGAATCAGGATGTGATGTTACATAAGTAGCTAGAGAGACCAAGTCCTTGTATCAACAGTCTGAAATCAGGGACAACATAATTGAAATTAACTGCAGCAGATAAAGCTCTGAGGCATTTTGCTAAACATCTTTATGAAAGAGAGCTTTTTCTATCCTTATTCAGTCAATCCTTGGCTTCTCTGCTGAGATTGCCAACAGAGTGCCATCTAGAGTGCTTCTTTTTGAATGTTGAAAGTCACTCCTTAGGAATAGGACAAAAATTTGAATTAAATCTACGTAAAATGTATTACAAGTTTTAAAATAATACAAAAAATACCAGTGAACTCTTCTGCTATACAGCTTTTAAATTATTCCAATACAGTGAAATCAGTCTATGCATTATCTCTGCAGGAGCTCTCTAAATTCTGTCGAAACATTTGAAAAACATCACTACTGAGAAGTCAAAGCTCCAGAAAAAAAGCCAGATCAGCAGACATGTTCTGACGTGACTGAAATCAGCCTGGCATGGACACTTATTTCTAACTTTGTGACATTTATTTCCAATTTTGTTTCTAATATTTACATAGATTATATATCTCCTAACTCCATTTTGGGCCACACAGTGTAGCACAAAGCATTTGATTGTTGTACAAGGACGTTGTACAACACTTTATATATATCTGGGAATCCTTGATCTATGGCATATTCTTTCAAAATCAGATACAAGTCAGTTTTCAGGAAAAAAAGGACTATCGACAAAAGAGAGGAGCACCGTGTTGACAACAGCGCTCTTACTAGACCTATTAGTCAATGCTAATGTAGTTTTGGCAGGAAGGACAATGTGCTCCTTTCAAGATTATTATTGTATACATACATTTTGTTAGAGAAGGTTCTATTATAATGCAAATATGCAATCCCTGCTCAAGGGAATGTACTGCTAAAAGCCAATAGAAACTAAGATTCTATCCAGACTACTGTTTTAACACAGGTGTAACAGTCATAAAAATAACTATAATACTTTAATATGTAATGTTTCTGTTCAGTATTCACTTGCTTTCTATGCTGCCTTTCACACATAAAATACAGAATAAAGTCAGTGTCAAAAACTATACTTAGAGAAGCGTATGTATGCACACTGATGTATAGATAATATACACATCTGGGCTTGCTTTTTTGTCCTTAAATAACTTTGAAATCAACCCCTTCTTTTTTTTTTTGGTTGTGAGAACCCTTCAATAGAAACCTCTAATTTCTCTCCAGCAACGGTCTCTAAATTCAACCACAACAAACAGCTGTAGCCCACAAGCAGTTATTCAGCACCTGCCTCCTTCCAGTAAGAGTTCCTGTTTTGTGCTTCTCTTGCTTCTGAGAATATAACACAAACTCACACATACCTGTTGTTGTGACTCCTGGAATGGTTTGTGCAGCTAAAAACAGTTCATCTATGGGATCTATTAGATGTTTAATGTTAACTTTCCTGGCATTGTAATAATTGCCATCAGCAGCCATCCCAGCACGCTCTATTGCTATCAGGTGATCAAATCTGGTTAGAGACGAGTGAAAAAACAGAGGAGAGGAGTCAAAGCTGTGATTCTCACATAACAAACTCTTCTGTTGGCAGCTGCTTCTCCTGTTGTGCTTGGTTCTACTTTTTGACCATTTGGGATTCAAGGTTAGTCTAGTTTCTTTATAGCTTTAGTGCAACTCCCTCAAACCGTATTTACCACCACGAAATGGAGAAGTTCCTGAAATGCTTTGGGTCAGCCATCTGGCCTTGCTCTGTTTCATGTTAAAATACATAATATCTTGCAACACATTAGTCTCTAGAAGTTTTTTCAAAGAAAACAAAAAAGTGGCAAATTAATGATCATCTAAGCCCTTGTTAGTGTAAATATAGTCTCTGCTTAAAGTATGTTGCTTGGCAAATGTTCATTTGTTTCTAGTTAGGGAGCTTTTTGGTTTGGGCTTTAGATTTGGGGAATTTTTCTTTAAGTCTATGGCTATTTTGCTAGTTATGAAAGTAGACAGATGTACTGCAGATGTCCTATGTTTTAAGCAGAATTTCAGTACTCAGTTCTGCCACTGTATGTTAGTATTAAGTTATTTTGCTTCTGTTTCTCCAATTTTACTGTCAAGAGGTTACTAATTCTGCTGAATTACCTAATGTTTTTGTGGGTCGGTATCTACTGTGACTCCAGAGACCTTAAGCAGGTTAGTTGTCTACTTTAAAGAAAGACTTACTTTAGCTTTTTGGGACTGTGGGATCAACTGAAATAGAAACTGGCTGTAATTATATTATGCATAGCTATAAAACACTTTTTTAAAACAATATATAAAAAATGAAGACAGTATCATGCATACTATTACAGCATATAATTATAGCATACACTAACCTGTGGAAAGAAAGGGGAATTGAGTAAGTTGATGAAGCAAATACCAGGGTGAAAGATCTTTTTATTAAAGAGAACAAACTGAAGGCAACTACATTAAAATGCTTTACAAAGAAAGATCAATAAAAATGAGCAATGTATGCCTACTTAAAGGAAATGTAAGTTGCCTGCTAAGTAATGAAATGTGTGTACAGCTACTTAGCAAATTCTCCAGTGCATTAACCCTAATCACACTTTGCATAAATCTGAATTGTTGCCCAACATTGCATACTCAACAATGCAAACAGTTCAAATCAATATTGAGAAGTGCATGCATACATCTATAATTTCGGCTTCGGCTGCCTGAAGACAATAGGATGATCACTTTCACACTATTACAAACGCATGACATTTTATTAAATCAAATCAGATTCCCCAGTTGTCAGACTTGAGCCAAAGCTCTAGAAAGTGAACACACTCCACAACTGTTTTCCTAGCTCTTTCACTGACTCTGACATTATACTTCCCCTTTCTGATTTTCTCACCAATTTAAAAACTGGTATTGTGTGTGTATATATCTATATCTATGGAATAACAGCTGAAAAGCTTTTAGAAATTTTTCAAAGGAAAAGAGCTATTGATATATGAAGTATCATTTCTTTTTTGTACTCCAGAATTGCATAATTGCAGAATAACATGAAATTCTGTACTCTGTGTGCTCCAATACCAATGTTTGGCTTCAAAGTTTGTTCCGTTCTTTCCAAGTCTCAAGGATTTACTTGTAACCATTACATCATGGTCATTATTTTTATTATAACTTTACACAGTAGAGGTGTGACCTGTTCTCAGAAACTGAATACACATACCTAGGTCTTCCAGGATTCCTATTCTCACACAAAAACATTAAAGCTGAATCAGCACTTTCCCTTTGGTAACTCAACAGAGGGACAGGTCTCTTCAGGATTCCTACAGGAAAACAAAATACAATTCAGATACTGTTTACCTTTTTTTTTTTTTGATGTGTGTTTGAGTAACTTAAAAAAAAAAAAGAACAGTTAGAATAGTAAGGACTCAATGCCTTTACACAGTTCCTGATAAGCTCCCTGCATCCTTACTTGAAATTAAACTCGTTTGGATGTTAATGTTAGTAAATGGGACCTTGAGATAGAAAACAGGTCTACAAGAATAACATGACATCCAGAATTCATCACAAACAGCTAATCCAGAGTCAGTACCCAGACATGTAAGCATTAACTTGATGCCAGTTAGGTTTAACAAAATGTCATCGTAGGAACGCTGATCAGAGCTTAGAGGATGAACTCCGGTTCATTCTCTGGAAAAAAAAAAAGCGTGTACTAAGTGGCAGTGAGATTAACTGAAGCAACCTTGGCTCAAATTGGCAAGAAAAAACCTGCAAAACGTGTGTCTTACCTAGTTGAACAGCTTCTTCAATAATCTTTTTATTCAGATTCATGGCTCTCTGATCTGTTACTATGGCAACCTCTTTCTCCAAGGCCTGCAATATAGCTGCAATAGCAAGGGCTCCCGGAGGCCCGTCGTTCTCTTCTGGTGGCTCGTAAGCGAAGTGGGTAGGAAATCCTGTTGTTATCAGCACTGACCGAGCATGTGAGATGGACAGGCAAGCCTTCAGCAACTCGTCCTGGCAGTGCAGATGAATTATACCCCGGTCTCCTATAAAAGTGTTTTTAAAGAGAGCAGTACATTTCAATATATCTTTCTCCTTTTGAAGTTTCTGTGTGGGTGAACCTGCATACTTTAAGGACATAAAATGGGTTTAAAAAAAAAACAACCAAAAAACAAAAAAACCCCCAAACTTCTGGTCAAGGCAGGAATTGGGGTAATTTCCTCAGGAAACGTGGGAAGGTGTAGGATATGAGTAATGAAGATAATGGGCTGTGCTTCCAGGTTAAGAATTTCAGTTAACTGGATTTTTAAAATTACTATACCTATCATTTCTAGGTATTAGTGTAAATAGCTTTTTCTTCTTCTGAGAGCTTACTGCACATTGCTTCCTTTCCTTTGGCTCCCTGCTCTCCTCTGGTCTGTGGTGACAGGCATGCTAGACCATGTCTGGCTACCGAAGCTAGATTGCAACTCAAGCACCCCAGATCTTACAGAAGTTTTGATGCAGACTTCAGAAGTCTTTGGTCCTTTGTCTCTGTTTAACTCTATCCCCTTAGGGGATTCCCAGATAAATTCCACTTAATGAAATGATTAACCACAGAAGTGAGGTTTCAGAGACATTGTAAGTCACCAGGGGACTTTATAAACTCAATTAATACAGTGGTATCCAGGTGACTGCTAAAAGATCTTGTAAAACTTCATGTAGTAGAGAACCATGGTATCTGACCTTGAGAAATAGGTGAATATTAACAGATGTTTCTTCTCATGGGTCAGTCCCTAAAGACGCAACACTGTGTTATCTGTGTATGTCTTTCATTGTTCAAACACTTCCTATCCCCTCTCCCTTCCCTGGCACTTGGAAACACAAGTTCACAGCACGGTCCTTTCGATTTGCTAGCGCTCCTGAAAACCACAAATACCAGCATGAGGTGTCAACATTCATGGGCTGATAGCGAGAGGTAACTCCTCACTATTGTTTTCTGGCCTCCTCACATCTTCACCTTTCTCAGCTTCCCCCCTGCCCCACACTTTCCTCTTTTTGTCCTCAATTTCCCCTTTGCCATTTCTCCCTCTGTTCCTTCTACATAACATACAGGCAATACACAGATAGCAGACACAGAAAAAAGTTCTGAACAAAACTTAAGTAACAAAATCAGGGAATATTAGTCTCTGAGAAGTGGGGTATATTAACTGAGATAAAGTACTGTACTCTCCTTTAGCAATAAAATGAGCTAACTCTTAAGTTAGGTCCTGTATTTCTGCAGAGCATGGCATTGTGCCAAGGTGATCCCCCGGGAGAGGGAAAAGGAGAGGCCTTGTGAGTAAAAATAAACAGACACAAACATGCACACAGCCCAAACCCGGAGCTTGGGAGAGCTGGGTGTAAGCTGTTTTCCACTACTGCCTACAGAGGATTTCAGAAAACTTATGGGAAACTGAGATCAGAATTTACAGCAGACAGAGGGGACTAATTCAGTGTGCATTTTAGGAATGGTTGCGCTATTCAGTTTGCCTTTATTTCCTTCTCATCTTCCTTGTGCACACATGCAGCCCTACCTCTCAACCTTCTGTGGTGATCAGGTCGCTTCAGTCCATGACACAACACCTCAGTGATGAATATGTCAGCAGAGCTTAATGTAATTCCACCCATCAGAGAGGTTTGTTTGAAAAACACATGCAACTACTAGAATTTTCTGGTAGGAGCACAGTAGTCATAAATATATGTAAAGAAACGTGCTATTTACTCAACAGTGAATACCCGTGTAGCTGTTACCAGCATGCTGAGGTGCCCTGTACTTTACATACCAATTTCAGTTTTATTCAGTAACAGTTCTTACTCCCTGTGGACTCTCCAGGCTGCTGTAAACATCGATGCTTCTGTGTACTTTGAGAGGATACAGTCATCAGGATCAGATATTCCATTACCCATAAGGTTGAATGGTTTTGGCCAGACTCTGATATTTAGTACGGTGACAGAAAATGTAAGACCTAGTTATATTAACTCGCTGTTAATATAGCTTAATTTAAGAATTTTTAAAATCTTAAAATTGCCTTTAGATTCTTACTGTGTTCTTGAACTTTATGAATACCTAAAAAAGTAGAATAGGTCATATCTACCTCATAACAAATCCACTAAAGGAAGTGAGTTTTTGTTTTTACCTGGATCTATTCCAATTAGGGCCTCTAGAGTCCTGATCTTTTGGGCTGCTTCTGCTGACACAATACTGTAACGCAGAGGATCTTGAGAAATGCAATGGACTTGTGGGACTTCTCTTGAGGATCCGACTGTGACATTGTCATTCTTTAAGTCGGTAATGAACATGCAGCCAGGAGAATGAGTAAAAGCTAATGGAGCTCCTAAAATGGGTGAAAACTTCAATTAAACATGTTGTTATTGCAATATATTGAAACATCAGAATGATAAAATCACAAAAAGCTATTTAATTTAACAACACAGAATCCCTGCCTGATGACAATTATATCATAAAAACAGGAGATATTTTAAGTTACACTGCAGCAATTAATACGCTTTGAGAAAGAAATGTATGCACATACATCTGAAAATGTTTTCACTTTTAAAAAGCTCACGTGGGTAGTTGAGATCAGGTTTTTCTACAGTATCCTTTTTGGTATAAACTTGAGGCAACTGAGGAACTGAACACTGGTACCCTCCAAGGAAGTCTGTCAGGAATTGGCAAATCTGAAAATTGGGTTTGACATGCATGAAGAAACTAGTGCACTGACATAAGAACAAGTTAATGCTTAAGCTTGCACAGTGTGTTGGTGATACTGTTTCCGTAAGAATAAGTTAATTTTCTAGGTTCTAGAGTGCTGCTGGATGCTATAGCGTCTCTCTTGTACCTTTGAATATCCTTGTAATAGTGATATGACAAAACTATGTCAACTACTGCCTGCTGGCTAGCAGTAGTCCTTTATTGGATTAAGAAAATGGGGAGTAGCATCTCTGCGCAGTGTCTTGCCAACCTAGCTAGGAGACCTATAAACTGGCAAGGAATAATGACAAAAGGTGACCAGTAAGCCTTAGCAAAGGGAATCTGAGTAGCATCTAAAACCCTGGTGAACAATAAGCTTATTTAGACCTGACAGCATAGTAGCTCCCTACTGAAAATATTTGCTGCCTTTACACTAATTCCAGAAGTCTTGATCTAGATTATACTTGATTTGGCAAAATTAGTATGTTGTTGGATAAATCACAACCGGTACAAGCAAAATCTTTCTTCGTTAGGATGGTGAGAAGGAAGGAGATATTTAACAAGTACATATGTGCTTGATCTGTGCTAGATCTATTGGGAGTCTATGGCTAGTTAATTTAAAAGCAGCTGGGGAACATGGTTGTTGAGATTTAATTTACCTCACCAAACCATGTGAGTAGACAGTATTTTTTGTGAGAAGCTAGCAGATTCACCTGAAGTATGGGTACTAGTGGTATGGCAGAATTTTGACTACCTAGATGAAAAAGGAGCACAGAAAGATACAAACTGCCGGAAAGTTCCTGGAATGCATTAATGACAACTGGTTTTAACATAGAAAATGGAGAAATAAACAAAAGTAAAAGCCAGTTCCAGAAAAAGGCAGAATAGACAGCTGTTTTGGGCAACAGATTGTAGAGAGGTTGGCAAACTTTTTCTCTCCTGTCCCTGTAATAAAGATGTACGAGGAAGATGAATAAAACTGCTGAAGAACACAGGAAAGAGTTTGGATTTCAGACTGCAGAAAAGGAGTTGTATGTAAGAAAGAAAAAGAAGTCTCTGCGCCTAGTGCTGAACATATTTACAGCAGGTGTTGAGAGCAGTTTAGATAAACATCCGTAAGGAACCACAAGGATATAGCAGATCCTGCAAGGAGAGAAGGATGAAGCAGATGACGACCCAAGGCTCTCCCAGTTATCCTGCCTGTGATTATTAAGCTTCTTTTTCAGTAAGAACTAAAATATGAGATTTCATTACACGCTAGTGATTTAGAGCTGTACATAATACTGTCACTATGGTGTAGTTGCATTTCCTTGCCTTTTGTGCTCATGCCTGTTATAAATGACTGGATAAAGTGAAGGACAGCTCTGTGCAGAGGATAAAGCTTCATTTATGTAAAGTGTGTCACATTTACTTCTTTTTAGAGCAAAACCTAAAAGCTCAAAATTCTTTTCCAGGTCAATCAATTTGCTAGCTCTTGACAACATTTTGGAAAGATTTCTGGCTGCTTTTTTTTTTTGCCTTTTTTTTTTTCTCTTTTCCCTTTATTCTTGTTTTACTGTAGTGTAATACAAAAAAATATTTTAAAAGGAAGAAGCTTAAAAAAGAATGCCTTTAAACTTCTAGTATTTAATAATGCTTAAAAAAGATGTTTTGATGCTGCCAGAGCTTTAGATTTCTGCCTTTAAAATACTCAAACAAAAGCGATGGAATTTCAGTAAGAACTTCCTTGAAGGTAGACCTGTATTTCACAATGGAGAATAGTCCTGCCACAGGTTTTTTTGTTGTTTGGTTGGGGTGTTTTTTAGCTCATCCTAAAATCAAGCCTGCTAATCAGCCAACTCATTCAGTCCATGTTTAAAAAAAAAAAACAAAAAAAAAAAAAAAGAGAGAGAGAGAAAAAGAGATTGAAGGATAATTTAAAGAGAGTCTCCAAGTATAGTACATACTACAGTTGATGACTGCTTCTACTCCTGTAACTCCACAGGCCCAATACACTGGAATATCACCAGCATGAAGGTGAACTGGATCTCCATAATCTGGTTTGGAAAGATCTTGTATTCCCAGCAGACCTGGAATTGATCAAAAATGAAATAATGAGAGATTGCAGTTACTACTGCAAAGCTGTGGGAGGGGCAGACCCCAAACATCATTCAATGACACTAAGCTAGAATTGCAACAGTGGCAAGTCCCACTGAAGTGGCATATTTAGTTTGCCTTTGAGTGCGTGTCCCCAGAACCTGAGCTGACTTGTTTTCCCTTTTTGTACTTGATGACATCAGTAAAAATGTATTCACATTATTTCTGCAACAAAATACAAGCTAGACATGTATGCTGAGTTTTCAAGACATTATAAATCTTCTCTATCAACAGAAGAATTACATTCATAACACTGGCAAACAAGAATAAATGACTGCAATGAAAAATGGGTTCTTTCTAGAACATGTTTTCTACTGCTTTAGCTTCCTAAGTTCTTTAGCTAGAGAAATGAGCAACTACTCTTTTACCTCTCTGGGTTAGATAACTACCATCTCTGGGTTAGATAACTACGCTCACAAGTCTATGGGGCCGGATG
>NW_009219506.1:0-242 GCF_000690835.1 Fulmarus glacialis
GGGGGGAAGGGACCGGGCAATTACACCCAATCTAAATAATAATAATAAAAAACCGCCATCGAACAAGGATGCATCCTTTTCTGTTTGTGGATTATGCAAATAAATGCTATCGGGTTTAATGTGTTTAATTCAAAAATGTATATATAACCCGTAGATAAGTGATAGGTTAAACCGCCGAAAAATAGGTGCAAATTACGAGATGGGGGATATAAACGGACTCTGATTGTCCAGACACTGCTGAG
>NW_009219506.1:342-2182 GCF_000690835.1 Fulmarus glacialis
GGAGGGGGTGGCGATCGCGTTTGTTCATCGTAACAAACTGATAACTGAGGGCTGGTGGTGCACGGGCAATGTGTTATTTTTGCTCCGGCTATAGCTGCAGGAGGTGCGTGGGTTGCGTGGCCCGGGGCTCCACTCAGGACCAGGGTGGTGTGGGCTGCCCTGTGCACGCAGGAGGCCTTTCGGGGCCTGGCCCTTTCCTAATTGCGTTTATCATACGAATAAAGGATGGGGAATGCCTAGCAATTGTGTTATCGGGAGTATTTACAGCTCTATTTTAATTAACAGTTTTAATTATCGATGCAATAAACTATCTGGCATACATACATAATAATGCACCACAGAAAATAAGGTGAGGGCGATGGCTCTTTCGGGGCATTTTCTTCCTTTCCTCTGGGCATGGAGGTGTGCTAGGTTGGGAATATGTACACACACACACAGGCGGGAGCCGAGACAGACCGGGGTGCTGGCTATAAAATAAAAAAGATTAAATGGTCCCCGCGTTTTCTGCATTAATAACAATAACACCAGCACTCTCTGGAAGAATATAGCCACGTTGGAAGGGAGGCCTGCAGAGGGATGGTTTAATCTGAGTGGATTTAAAAAATCGTTGCCTTTGGTATAATTTATGGAAATGAAAAGTGCTTACATTAAACAAACAGTCTGCAAATGTTCTCAGTGTGCTCTGCGGCACACGCACTCTTATTTCCAGGTTATGAGATTCTTAAAAAGAAAATGAATTTTAACTACTTGGATTTTATGTATTTATTGTTCTAATACTCGCCGATTTCTCTAAAAGCCCTAAGGACACAACCTATCGTGTTAACTGTATCGGAAAGAATATACACTTTTTCATATTATTTTTTTCTTGAACCTACTAGTAACCAATCTAAAGCAAACTATTAAGCAGTCTTGTGGAGATGGGAGATTGCAGCTCCATTTTTTGTCCTTAGCTGCAAATAGAGGTTTAACTTGCAATAATTAGGTGAGAACTAGCCAAGCATCTTACTATTATGATGCTTGTTAAAAACGCTTCTTTTCTGCATCTGCATTTGAGTGTGTTCCCCTCCACTCTTAATCTTCTTATGGAAATGAAGGCGAACGGCAGGGAACCTGCAGAGACTTAGAGAATGTCCTTGTTAACTGGAATTTCTCAGCATTGCTAATTAGCAGAGTTTGACGACCACCAGTATTGGGGAAAGCTCTGTTTAGCCACTCACAAACCCTTCCGAGGAAGAGCAGACTAATTTTATTTTGTAATTAAAATCTGAAAAGGGCCCTATTTGACAGTTAGGGCTATGAGAGTTTTATCTCCCTGTGAAATAATTACTGCCTTGATAACTCAATTTTCTGCAAAATGTCAACTGCGAGCTCCAAAAGTTTTAATTTCATTACGTTAAAAAAAAAAAAAAAAAGCGAAGAGGAAAACGTACAGAGAAATTTCCTCTTCCCCTTCTGAAGCTGTAACAGCCCAGCGCTCAGGAGCCCAAGTTAGCCAGTGAAGTTTTAACGCACTAATTGTACCCAAATCTCTGGGGAATTTCAAATATCACATGGTGAGTTTGCGGTAGTGTCCCGAGGAAAAGTTGGGGAGATACATACCCTGGAATGCCCTAGGATAAAAAACACATTTCGAGTGGGTACGGACCCAGCGAAGGGGCAGGGGCCACGGGCGGTGCAGGGGGCAGGAGGAGCCCCGCTGTCCGGCCCGCCGGGGCCGCCTTTCCCCAGCCTCCTGCACGCTCCCGAGGTGGGGAAAATGCGAGATTTCCTCAGCCAAATAAATATCTCACACGGCGACAGACGGATACCCAGCGACAACCGCCGGGCACTGAAAAAGAAG
>NW_009219507.1:0-2172 GCF_000690835.1 Fulmarus glacialis
CTGTTCTATTTCATTACATACATTTTATGTTGTATTTCACATTGCATATATCAACATCCAGTCATTTTTTTTTGGGGGGTAAGTTATTAAAATCTTGGCATCTTGTGTTGCAAATCACTAATACATAAAATACTTCTATTTAGATAAAAAGCCGAACTTGCCCATTTAGTGGGATTAATATGTTGTTTAAAATAATTTACATAGAAAGACTTTCTTCATGAATTGGGTCAAAAAGGGAAGCTTTTTGTTCTGTGGGATAGGGGAAGGAAGGAAGCAGAGCAAGAGTGAATTCTATTTCAAGAAAACCGAATCTTTTTCTGCTTGCCAGCTGCATGTTTGATTGGGTTATGTCAGTTTTCCCTCCAGGCACCAAGTGAAATTGCAGGGGATCTGCCGGGCAGTTGGCCGGAGGAGGACCGCGGCCGTGCTCCGGCTCCCGCCCTCCCTGTGGCCCCGGCAGCCGGGCGGCTGATGGCTCTGGCAGTCTCCGCAGCCTGGTGGTTTTCCAGCAGCTGCCTGATGGGCTATTCATACTTCAAAAGCCCGGTTGAAATCTCCTGGCAATTTAATATTCTGTCCATATTAACAAATAAAACCTATGAAAAATGCATTTTCCATCAGAATATTATTGCAGACAAAACCTTTTCACAATTCTATTTTAAAGTGAATTACAGTTGCCCCTTTCTTAGCACCGGAAAGTATTGTGAAGGGATTCTGTTGGTTCCTTACACACACACTCACACACACATTATAAACATTTATACTTCAAAGTTGGGATTCAAGGCATGTTCTTAGGTTTCACTGTTGCACAGTTTCTTTTCCAATCTTTAAATGTTGCATTTTTAATGAATTATATACAGGTGCCAACTGTGAAGTAGTGTCTAGTTAATACAAGTAACAGAAGCTAGTCTGAAGTACAAGGCCTGTTGCTTTTTATCTGTTTCTATTTCTCCAGTCATAAACCCAGCACTTTTAGCCAAATGCTGTGTTTGGTCATTTATTGGAAAAAATTGCAAATCTGTGTTTGCAAAAGGGATCTGAGCCTGACTGGTACAAGTGTATCTCATTTTCTTCAACATTTGAGTTCAGAAAATGTAAAATTTACAGCCAGAGTGACTGCCTCCAGTGCTGCTTTCTGTATTAGAATCAATAGTGATCTCCTAAGCAAGTAAAGGCCAGGCAAAATAGTGAGATGGGAGTTTTGAAGGAAAGCCAAATAAAAATAGCAATGTTGAAGTAACAGTTTGTGTAGCAAACATTTAAAACTGTAAATATTCCGTATTTTATTCTTTCTCTAGATCTCGTTTTAAAATGCTTTCCAGATGTACGCACTGTGCTGTGCGTGTTCACACCACTTATATGTGCTCATTCACCTGAGTCATTGAATTGTCCAGTATAGTTGTGTTGCTAAGCAGAATTTAACTGGGCTCTAGCAAGCAGCTCCAGTACAATTAGGTGAGCTGAAAATTAAGCATGGCAAGGGTTAAAACAATCATGTCTTGTTTTTTTTCCCCTCCTCGTTATAGGGCGAGAGAATTCAACTACTCTTACTTTACAAGTTGTTCGAGAGCAAGGGTTTGTTGGAGAGATTGCAGTTCACCTGAGCACCGCGCCTAACTTTGAACTCCCCCTCTCCAACCAAGCAACAGAGAATGAGGATTATATGCTGGAAAAGAAGACAATCATTATGGCAGAGAACGCAACAGTAACTTCTGTCGTAGTCAGTATTTTGCCTGTGAGTAGTCTAACAACAGCTTTAGCTAATAATGTCTTTTAAGGAAAGGGAAAATGCACCGTTTCTATACCAGAAGTAGGATTTAGCATTCTAGAAATGGCTAAGGTAGGATTCTTGCCTCATCAGATGGTTGTATATTAGTCAGAATTGCAGCCATCTCTTTCAAAAGAATTCAACTACTCATCACTGAGAATGAACCAAATTCTTTGTTTTGTTGTAGTCCCAAAATTAACATATAATAATGACAAAGGAAAAAATTATGAATTATAGGTGCTTGCTGGTTTTTCAACTTATTGCAGGTTTTTACAGAGGATTTATTTTACTTTACATTCCTCTTTAACAGATTTGTTCTGTAGTTCAGGAAATGTTATTTTTTCACCAAAAATAGGTATATTCTTTAAATATATTCAGACAGGCTGGATCGATGGGCCGAGGCC
>NW_009219508.1:0-27083 GCF_000690835.1 Fulmarus glacialis
CTGCGGTGCTGCCGCGGGGGAGAGGCCGCCCGGCAGCGTTTGCTCCCGAGCGGGTGTCTGTGCCACCTGCCCGCCACGGCGTAAATCGGGAGGGGCGGTCACCCACTGCAGGGGGGTTCTGCAGGGCGTGAGGAGAAGCGCCTGAATCGTCTGTGATTGTGTAAGGTCTCTGAACGCAAAGATACCTGCGCGCCCTCCTCACCCAGCGAGTAGGGGGAGTGCCAACAGCAATTCCTGTGGGAAGGACGAAGGTACTTGAACTGCAGAAGGCGTCGCTAAGCCAAGAGCTCTCAGAGCCTTCCCAGAGCAAAAGCTAGTCCAGTCCAGTAAATAGCAGCAAAGGTAGCCACAACTGCCACAGCCTTCACAGTGCTTTGTGTGGAAGACATTTTCACTTGCACGTAGCAGCCAGTTGGAAAGGTGGCAGCATGCAAATGGTGCAAGGTAGTGAGGCAATTACCGGATCATTTCTGCTAAGTGTGGCTTTCTACAGTTCTAGTTTGTATCTTACTTTTCTATCTTGACTATTAAGGCTGTCTGGGTAATCATCTCCGATACAATGGAAGCCTAAATATAACTGAGATGGATTCAGCTCCATCCATAGCTGAAGCATCATTAGAAGTCTAGGCAAAACAGAACTGGGGGTAGCATCTTGTGAAACAGTGATTGCAAAAAAGCGTTTAGGGAATGAGCTCTGAAAACCTGCTTTATACGAAGCGGCTGAAGGAGCTCTAGCTTACTGACCAGAAGATGAAGAGAGAGGTTAATTTAAAGCTTTAAATTCCTGTCAAATAAGACAAAGATAGAAGAATCAAATTTCTGAAACTGCAGCTAGACAAGTTCAATCTATAAATATGATGCCCTTCTATATACAGCACTGCTGCTGGGTGAGTGGATTGTTTTACGCTGTCTCAACTTTTCGTATCTCCTGAACTAAAGTGCTGCTCTGTAAGAGCTCAGAGCCTCTGCTTGTGTCTAGGCACCATGTTGGACTCCGTCTCCAAAGGGACTCACCGTCAGAGTCACAGCAAACAGCTGGATGGCTCCAACCACACGCTCTCTCACACCCCTCCCGGCCTACTGTGCCTGGGGTGTGGGCAGCTCTGAGCACGCTAAGGTTCCTCTGTCCTTGGATCTACGGTGGAAACGAGTTCTCCAGCCTTGCTAGCAAAATGCTGCAGCTTCAGTTGGGGCTTGATTCCCAGTGGCCCGGCTTCATTCTTGCCTGCAGTGTTTCAGGTGAACTTGCATAAGGACTCCTGAGATTCTTTCTTGTTCTGGATCTTCACCGTTTTGAGACTATGCCAATCTCAAGGCAGCTGGCTTTCCATTGATTCCAAGTGACATCCAAAAACACTGTTTCCTTTTTCATGCTGTGCCTGGCTTTCTGGACCTACCACATATGCATCATTGCAGCAGACGTACTTTTTAGTACTAGTGTTCTTGAGACAGGACATGTAGTGGATAGTACCCCTGTGCTTTTCTCTAGGCTTGTCCCATCCGTAGCTCACTACTGTTCAGAGGTGTAGCCAAGTCTTTTGATAACCAATGACACAACTCTTTCTTTGGACTTCCAATTTTTTATTTATCATCATGACATTGTAGCACAGCCTTTTAAAATTATGCCACAATTGCCCATGTTAGTAGGAATTTTATTATCTTTGTTTTGATCTGGTCCAAGACAAAAGCCATTTTTAATTACAGTATCTCTGAGTTTTCTGTAATTCTTTCCTTTCAAAAAGCACAGAGGTGTTAAGTTCCTTCCTAAAATCGTCTTTTCATACTTTTAAAAATCAGTCCCCAAAAAGCTATGGAGCAGAGGTCTAAATTCTCACACAAATAGAATGTTAATGAGTTTCAATAAGCAAAAGCAATGTGGCAGCAAATGGCTTAATATATGGAGTTTACTCAACTCAATCCTGTAAGTCCTTTCTGGAAATTAGTTCACCTGGGAAAGGACAGTGAAATTCCTGATAGATCACTAGAATAAAGATTTCCATGTGCAGCTTAAACTGCAAGTTTCCAGCAGTGAACAAATTCTGACTCTTGGCATCACGTATCCAACGGAGCCTCCTTGGAGCGATGTTGGGGTGACCAACTGTATACAGTATATTTTAGAGTGCAGCCAGGGAGTTCTGTGGGCAAGCCCGGCATTTTCTGCTTGGCTCAGCCCCTGCCTTTATTCCGCAGCATCCTCTGACAGATTAAGCAGGTGATCTGAGCTTTCCCTGAGAAGGACCCTGCTGCTGCCTGCAGCAACACTGGGTAGGACTTCAGTTGGCTGGAGTTCAGCAGCAGTGCTGCGTCCAAATGACAAACATCTACAGGTGACAATATGATCACAAGGTGTGTGCTTCAGGGAGCACATTCGGTGTTAGTGTGTGCCTGTGCCCAAGCATCGAAGAGTACAGACAGAAGCCTGTATTCTGGAAGGGGCCTGTGCACTGTGGCTCCAGGTCCTCACTGTCGCATGGAACATGCAAATATGTTGACCTGGGTAGGGCATTTTATTCTCAGGGAATGGCAACTTCTTCAACACTGTGAAATGTTCCTTCGGCTCCCCAGAGTGATCCCTTCCTCTAGCTCTCTCTGGATATCCAGAGAGACTCACTGAAGTTGTCTGTTTGAGAAGGTAGCACAGCTAATGTAGACATAATCTTAGGATTGGAGAACAGGAGGCAATGCACTTCCAAGGAGCGGGGACCCGGGTAGTCCTCCCTTTTCAAATTCCTACACACACTGCGTGAGGAACTGCCTTTACAGAATGGGCCAAGAAGGACAAGTGGGCTGTATGAACCAAGCCACTCGAGTGATACATGTAAACTTGGCCAGTGGTGAGAAGTAATAGGCTTTGAACATCTCTTCCACGGTGTCCTATATCTGATTGAAAGCCTGCACCAGAGTGAGGGTTCCCACCTGCATATTTGAAGATACCAGTTGAGTTTGAGCTTAGCCAGCTGGAATAACTCCACATCAGTGTAGGGCCGTAATAGGACACTCTAGTCTGTGGGTCTTATTCAAGGCCAGCGTCCCACTCTGGGGGCCATGGGGCTCAGTGCACTCTGTACAGCGACCCTGCTCCCATGGTTCCAAGCACCTAGATGGAGAGTGCCTCCAGAGAGCCTCTTTTAAAGAGAGAGAATAATTTGCACATCTTTCTTTGCTTGCTTTTGCTCTTTTTTTTCTGTCTATGCCTGTTTAGCCCACTAAGGTATATTAATCTCAGACACGTAAATATTGTTTGAGGATATGATTGATTGTGCTTTTAATCTGATTTACTAAGAGACAAGGCCCATGTAATCACATTGTCTTACCTCCTGCTCTTTCGTGTCCATCTCTTAAATAATTTGTAAATCTGTTTGCAAATCTCAGCCAAGTTTGACAGAGCAATAGAGCTCTTAAAGATATTAAATTCTTACAAGTGTTGTGAAAACTGGAAGCTGAATAGATTAAAGGTGGGAACTCAACATTTAGCTGGTTTTGTGGCCTACTAGCATGCCAATCAATACCCCCATATTGAGAACCAGACATGGCACACTGCCCAGCAGGAAGGTGGGCAATATGGGAAGGATAAAAGGATGGGATGGTTGGGAGGGCTATGGGGATGGCGTGGAGTGACTGCTGGGGAATGGTTTCACCAGCAGTAACTCAGTGAAAAGCTGCTTTACTTTGATGGGGAATATCAAAACTACAACTGATGTCAGAGGAAGGGCCATTAGATCAAAATCAGGAGGGTGGGTTTTTGGATCTACCTGAGTTGTGACATCTGTGAAATCACTGAACTCTTCTATCCTTCAGTTCAAAACAAGATAAAGCATTCAGAGCTCCTCATGTAGAAAGGGCTGCAGGTTGTTATTTATGAAAGTGGTTTGGTGTTTCTGATACTAGTCAGGGTGGGAAACGCTACAGCACGCGCAAATCAAGCTAAACCCTTTCTTCTTGCCTCAGAAATAAAAACAACTGAGGGAGGAGGACTGGGCTTAGCGTCAGTGCAAGCTGAGAGAAGGATCCCATTAATCCCTGTTCAATCCAGCCCAGTGCCTCATTTCCCGAAGGCTCATTTAGAACAACAGTTCATTTTTTGCAGCTTATGAAAGACACGCTTGCTCCACACTCTCTTTTGTAAGAGTTGAAAGCAGCAGGATAGCCTTGACACGTAAGTAACGCTGGTTTCTAACTACCAGCCTTCTTGTGGCCGTGGGGTAGGCGGCTCTTGAAAATTCTGCATCTAATTTTAAAACAAAGGCTGGCGTTCAGCAGCCTCTGGAGGAAAGACTGGGGTTTCGGGGTGTCTCCATCTCCCCAGTGGCTCTGGCCGGAGGAGGAGGCTGGCTGCCTGCAGGGTGCACTGCTGCCCCGCACTGCGCGCCGCCCACTCCGCAGGGCATCCCCGCCGCCAGAAGCTGCTTCTCCAACTGGGCTTACATGGATTTTTTTAAAGCATAGCAATAAATACGGCAAAGTACACTGACTGCGGGCATGGCCGTGTTGTGTTTGTGAAAAATTAAACTTCACCCTTGTTAAGCGCCTGCGTTACCAGCTCAGTCCTTCAGTCACTGGAGGACAAAGTGAAGCCACTGTAACAATTCTCTGGAAAAAGAGCTGAACGAATTATACTTAGATATTTTAATGCATGTGTCCAATGGGCTGTATGACAGGTCTCAGTTGTTGGTCTTGCAGTTTGTCCCGTTTAAATGCGAAGTTCATCGAAGGCTAAGGTAAAGGTCATATTGCCACTTGAAAAGGCATCCTCTGGAGTTTTGAGCCTGTGGAGCTGTTTCACATGAGGCAGAGTATGACTCATGCTAATGAAAAGGGTAAAGAAGATTTTTTTAAAGAAATATATCGCAGTTAAATTAGTTTAGACAGCATGACATCAGAGAGTAATTAAATAGGTTTGTTGGAATTCCGTTTCCAATTCCTGAGTTCAGGTTTGTAAAAGATTTCTGAGCACCTGCAGGTCTCTGTGTGTGAAATATTTTCACTGGAAAGGATTCAAAACTTTAAAAAAACCTTTTAACACAGAGGCAGCATTACGCCATTCTTCCTTCTTGGAAAAAAAAACCCTTGAATTTAAACAGGACTCCTTCAAGTTTTCAGTCAGTTTTACAGAAGAAAACGAGGTGGTAAACTTTCTCTTTTCAAAAACAAGTTCTTTATAGCTGCTAACTGAAGTCAGGGGAGATCGTATCTGAGTACATGAGCATTTCCACTATGGGACTGGATACAAGTATTGAACAACGAGATTTGAAATGTTTTAATCTCAAACGAAAACCATTTTTGCTGACTTTGGTTTTTAATTTCTTTCATGTTTTCTTCTGCCAAACTGGAGGAACCTTTTCTGATTTTTTCTTTAGTGGCATTCAGAGGAAGACCAGAGGATGAAAATCCTGCATTTTCTCACTTTACTGCTTTGGCATTTGACTTGGCTGTCTCTGGATCTAGTTCCTGGAGCGCTGAGTAATTCTGAAGCAGGCCAGAGTAATCCAGGATCTAAACTAGGTTTTTTAAAAGCAGAAGGAAAAGAGAGGAATCCCTCAGCACGGGCAGGTACACTGAGGACTGCAAGCCATGGATATAGTACTGGGACCTCAAAGGCTAGGACTAAAAGCAGTGCTGTTCAGGCTGGAGCTCTGCTGGCCAAGAATGATGAATCAAAGAAGGTTCTCTCAAGAACAGCAGCCACGGAGGGCAAGGTAGGACATCTCCCCAGCAGACCTTCTGGAGTAAGGACAGTGACTCCAAAGGTTCAAAATCTTAGCAGCAAGGTGGCTTTGAAAAAAACTGGCACAAGCAGTACTGACACTGATTCTTTCAAAACCAAAAAGACTAAAGAGCCTGTAACCCAGAGGGAAACTAAGGAAACTTTCAGACATCCCCCTATAACGCCACATGAATACATGCTCTCTTTGTACAGGACTCTCTCAGATGCAGAAAGAAAAGGTGTTAATGGAAGTGTAAAATTGGAGGCTGGACTTGCCAATACAATAACCAGCTTTATAGACAAAGGACAAGGTAAGGAGCTTGTGTGTGTGTGGACAGAGAGAGATGTCTGAGTGTGTTTATACATGTAGAGAGTATTAGAAAATAATCACACTTTGTTAAAGTCAGCTAGCTCTTTTTAATGTAAATGAAATTGTACAACTTTGCCGCAGATTTTGTCTTCCTGCCTTATCTTGGAAAATTCATTTAGAGGCAGAACTAGATGGTTGTGTGGCAGCCAAACAAAACATTTAGAAAATATTTTAGATGCATATTGTTGAAAATCAATCAGTCTTTGCATGCTTAGGTGTTTAAAAACCCTTTAAATTTTTGTCTTATTTTCTTTCCATAACTAGCTCCTGGAAACTGCTAACATTAGATTTTATTGTAAAGTATCTCTAAAAACACATGATATGCTAAGAACAGGGCTATTCCATGAAAAACCACAAGTTTCAGTATCAAAAGGTCAGCCTGATTTGTTCAAAGTAGAATTGTGAGGAACTACACTGTAGACCCAGGAGTCATTATAGCGCAGGGTGGGTGTATCTGTATTAGCTCAAAGCTCATGCTTTCAGGTACCACCAACCTTCTATCCACAGAAGCCCACAGCTAAGCACAGAGTAACAAGAGTAAATAACTTCTGGGACTCCAGAACTTGCGGTTCAACATTCTGCTGGTTCCAAACTTTTTTGGAAATTTGGACTAGCGTCTGCTTTCACCCAAGAAATAACCGGGCTCCCAAATGAATGATGTTCACCTTACCGCCCTGGTTGGAGAGCCCCACGTTGCTTCCAGTGACGTTAGTAAGAGTTTTGTCATGTACTTAAGGAAGCAACACAGGCTACAGCTGATAAGGTAATGGTGATGGAAGACTCAGCCAGGACTGGATTTGTTTGCCATTTAATTATGAATAGCTTGGCTTCTGGGAAGGGATGATACGCTGCTCACAAGTGCTGCATTCAGGTCCTCAGCTCACCACTGGAAGGCATTGTTAATGTAATGTCGCTAAAACGTTGGCTCCTTGTTAGTGCTGCTCATGAGCTTAACCAAGCAAATGTAACGTCAGGTTAAAGGGAGGTATGTTTTTCTGCCCAATTTGAAAAAGTCGTGAATCATGTGGAGTTAAGTTAATAAGGCAATTATCCTTGTGTCTGGCAGTTCCTGGGGGATGTTGGTTTTAAAGGACTAATTCACTATTGTATCGTCTAAGGGTAAATTTGCTCATGTTTGGAGCCAGCATGAGGCCTGGGCACCACCGAAGCTCTGTTTCAGTAATTTAAGTAGGATATAAGTGGTGAATAGGCCCTGGGAGTGTTCAGCCCTGAAAAAGGACTATTTTTCAATTTGCTAATTGCTACTTTGAAGCTAGAAAATGCTCAGCGGTGAAAGAAATGAGATTTCTACAAGGCAAACTCAGAAAATCATTTCCCTGTTGAGTCACTGAGTTCTTCTGGGTCCTTGCACAGAGATGATCCCTTAGACAAAAATTGCTCTTTCTGTTTGGTGGGCTAATTAAGAAAACTTCTAGGCTTATGAGCAAACTTCAGGAAAACCATTAAGAATTGAATAACTGATATTGATCTGTGCTTGAGAGACATTTAAAAATGTGTGTGCTTTTTTTAGACGAGCGAGCGCCAACTATCAGAAAACAAAAATATATTTTTGACATCAGCGCATTAGAAAAAGATGGTTTGCTGGGAGCAGAGCTTCGAATATTGAGGAAAAAGCCTTCTGATACGTGGAAGTCTCATTCTTCTGGAAAAACTTCCCAAGTGAAATTATTTAGCTGCTCTACAAACAGACAAGCAGCAACACTCCTGGACTCTCGTACTGTCAGTATCACAGATACACCAAAGTGGGAAGTGTTTGACATCTGGAAACTTTTCAGGAACTTTAAAAACTTGGTTAACTTGTGTTTTGAACTGGAAACTTTTGACAGGGGGAGAGCTGTTGATCTCAGGAGTGTGGGATTTAATAGAACAGGAAGACAGGTCAATGAAAAGGCTCTCTTCTTGGTATTTGGGAGGACGAAAAAAAGAGACTTATTCTTCAATGAAATCAAAGCTAGATCCGGCCAAGATGACAAAACTGTTTATGAATACTTGTTCAATCAGAGACGGAAGAGGAGAGCTCCTCTAGCAACACGGCAAGGGAAGAGGCCCACTAAGAATCTGAAGGCAAGGTGTAGCAGAAAAGCCCTCCATGTGAATTTTAAGGATATGGGCTGGGATGACTGGATAATAGCCCCTCTAGAGTATGAAGCGTATCACTGTGAAGGGCTTTGTGAATTCCCCCTTCGATCCCATCTGGAGCCCACCAATCATGCAGTTATCCAAACATTAATGAACTCAATGGACCCAGAATCAACACCCCCGACTTGCTGTGTCCCGACCAGGCTGAGTCCTATTAGCATTCTTTTCATTGACTCCGCAAACAACGTGGTCTACAAGCAGTATGAGGACATGGTGGTGGAGTCGTGTGGTTGTAGGTAGCAGAACAGTTGCTCACGTGAATATGTTATGAAAGGTAATATGACACACTGAACATAACCTCTCCTCAAACAAGGTTAACTAGATTTCTTACCTCTAGGGTAAGTATGTTTACAAGGATGTAGCAATAAATCCAGTGCTTCTATATGTCTCTCCACCGTGGGCATATTTCAGTAGCATTTGGATGCTGTCATGCAGCCTGATGCAAGGCCTTGTGTCGGTGACATGAGACTGGCTCTAACTGAAGTCCATGATAGAGAAGATTATACCTCCACACCTTCAGATCGCCTGCTTTTAGCCTCAAGGCAGTGGGTAGAGATGGTATCAGTGAGTGTGGATATGACCTGTTTGATCCTTTGAACAATGTTCTTGAGACTGAATTTATGTCTGAGTCCCATATGCTTTGTCCATTAAGAAATGTAAGAAGAGAGTCCTGATGTCCAGAAGAGAGGGTTGTGTTCTGGTGTGCTCCCATCTTGGTGTAAATAGTTACACTGTAATATGATTTCTTTCTGATTAGCTCTTGAAACTATGCATATATAAAAAAGGAGTCCTTAAATATAATATGTTGATTTAGTTTTAAGTTTTACGTGGAGATAGGTGATGCAGGAGGTATTTGCTTCCATGTATGTTTTCCTCCAAGCTACATATCTTTCTTAAGTATCCACCTTTCCATTATTATGTAGCAAGATATATTACTCTGTATAAGGTCCAAGTTGTTCTCAAACGCTCATAGTAAAAGTGTTCAATTATGGCATAAGATGTAATAAATTATTGACACAGTGCTACATTGTGTCTAGCTGTCCAACGCTGCATAATTATAATGCTATTAAGAAATTGTTTTTAATGTTTTTGTACAATAAATACAAGTGAAAGGGACTTTTCAGTGCAGCAGAATACCAGTGGTGTGCAAAACATGTCCATGTATTTTGCTTGCCTCTAACTCTGCTGCCACAGAAAGAAACTGTGGAAACATTGGAAGAAACATCTGAAAGTATGGCATGGTTTGATCTGGTGGGGAATGACACTGTCACTGGGGCAAAATGAATTATGCAGATGATTGCAAAAGAGGTCTGGTATCCTTTTATTCCACCTTCCAAGGGCTATGTGTTTGCATCTATTCTAGACATGGATTACAAACTTATTGTGGGATTACTCTGTGTATGTTTCCACCTACAAAAGTAGGTACCAGATATTCAGCTGCAGACAGATCAGAAAGGCCATAAGAACCACCAGAAATTATTGAAGTAGCTTATCAGTAGTATAAAATATAAATGCTAAGGTTTGATATTGTTTCATCACAGTTTAAACCATCAAGGCACATGATTTCCTGGATCTGAACTCTCCTCTGCACAGCTTCACTGGTTTGGGTGGTGGCAGGGAGCTGACTCTGGCCCCTGAGGTCCTCCTGGTCAGTACCCCAGACTGGATGTGCACTAGTTTACACTAGCAGCAAGCTGTCCTGAATTCCTGGTCAATAGCCATAGAGAAACAGTGACAAAAAGCTCTGCCCTTCCTCCTGCACTCTTAGGTGGCTGAGCCTTTAGCCACCTTAAAATACCTGATTAGGCGGCCTTGCTGCCAGACACATGGGGTTCCCCTGTGCAGGCAGACCTGTCATGTACCATAACCTACAGCATGGTGATACAGAAAAAGCACTGCAGGGAGCTTTCATATGTATAATCTCTTTGTAATAGCTTAGCGCCGTGATTTCTACCTGCAGGAATTGATATTGCTTGGTGCAGGCCATGCGAGGTGGGTCAGAATGCTGTACTTGACAGGAGGGCGAATCACTAGCTAGCAGGTTAACAGGCATGTAGAACGACAGGCGCTTGAAGCTACTTCGTAACATGTGCATGAGAAATTCTGGCATCTTACGGATCTATTTTGTGGGTCAGGGCTGTCCCCAGGGCTCCTCTGTCTCCCTTCTGGACTCTCAGTGTGTGTGTTTCCCAGCTCCTGCTCTTCCTCATCCTGATGGAGTCTTAGGCCAGGACCAAGAGTTACTGTCCCCCGCACTAACTGCTTATCACCAGCCAGTTTCATATGACTTCCAAAACAACACGGAGTTTTTAATTCTAAGCTTTACTACAAGCTTATTTAGATATGATTTACCATTGCCACAGTAGGACAAAAAACGTTCTCCTGCCAAGTCCACATCAAGAGAGCATCTCAGACGTTTTTTGCCTGTTCTGTTCAAGCAGTTCTTTTCTTGCTCCTGGCTGTTTTCGAGGTGACTGGCTTGCAGCTTTTAAGGATCCTTTCTCTAGCACTGACCACAGCTACCTTCTGGAGAGGCTGGCTAGATGACCATGAGAAAGGGTTGTCTCCTTTCTTCCTTGCGTGAAGGAGTGCTGCTCCCCAGGCATGTGCCTGTTTGCACATTCCCAGTGAAATCTCTGTTCTCACGTATGACAGACACAGCTGTGCCATGCCATTTATTAACCACACAGACACATTCCTCAATGGCTCAGGGTGATCAGTTTAAAATAGCAAATACTGCCTATTTAAATTCACTTGAAGCAAATCTAAGTTGTCTTAGCAGACAAGTTAACTCCTGGGATTATGACTGCCTGCAAAGGGCAGTTTGCTTCAGTTCCAGATGGATTCGTGAGATGCTGCAACAGCTTTGGAGGAAGGTAGCATTGGTGTTACACACAATGCATGATAGTTTGGAAATCTGAGGAGGAAAATTGCTATACACTTCACACTGCAGAGCTGTTGATCAGCCTGAGGATCCTGGTGAGGCTGGTCATGATAAAAATTTTTAAAAACCTAGTAGGTATCTCTCTGAGGTTCTTGTTTCCTGTGCTTGTATGAATTTCTCAATACATGAATAAAGCAAGATAAAGATTCAGGTAAATCCTAATTAAATTGAGTTTGTATCAGCATCTAAGTGGAAAAAAAATTGCTAAGATTTTGCAGTTATCCCAAAGCAAACAGTATGAACTGAGGAAAAATTAAAAGAAATACTGACATACTAGTGTCTTAAAAAACACCTTTTGGTAATGGTTCAAAAACCAAAATTCTGCTAGGTAGTAGTTATACCTTGAAGGGGAAAGAAAAAAAACCCACCACTAGTAGGTCTTTAATATCAGTTTAAACAAATTTGAAGCTACAGACACTAATATGCTAGAATTATAATGGATTATCACCACATCAAAATTGCCAGATATTGGGTTTGGCCTAAACAGAAGCAATTTCAGCCCAAGTGTTCAGGTTAGGATGTAACATGACATTCACTTTGCTTAATTGGTAGCTCAAATGTGGTGGCATCCAGAAGGGATGGTCCTGGCACTACTCAAGTTTGGTCCAGCTCTAAGCGAGGAGTTTATAACGGTGGACATAGTAGATGGCACGATTAGGGTAGTTTTTTCACTTTTAACTCTCAGATTGAATATCCTTGGTTTCTAACACTGGTTATAAACCAGTGCTGCGATGTCCAGAGTATCCTTTTGCATTTACTGAAATTGCTTGATAACTCTGGGAATTCCAGTTCAATGCTATTTTATTCTGGTCTACTGACTTTCACCATGGTGTAAATATATACTAGCCTATAGGTGCTTTATTGGTGTATTGTTTGAGCCATTGGGATAATCCGGCACAGACTTTTGTCTCTGTAATTAATTATAAGATACTTACTGAATGATTATGATCACTTAAATCTACAGTGTTGAAGGGAGTGACCTCTTTCACTGCTCTTCTCAAAGCAGTTTCTGTTACTCTTAATTCACCTAAAATTTCAATAGCAACAAAAAGATGCTGCCAACAGAGAGCTGTCATTTTTTTTCTGATTTCCACATACCCATTCAATTTCTACTCACAAACCATCCCATTCAATATCTACTCACAAACCATTGCAAATCTTGTCAAGACTTTACACGGAAATCTGCAGTTTCAGTTATCTGGCGTGAGAACAGAAACACGTATCGAAACTTCCCAAGATATGTGAATGGTGGCCATTACAAACATTCATTATCACCGATAAGCACAAAAGCACAACCCAGGTGGATTTCACTCAACCCTCATTCCTCTCTGAAAACAGAGGTTTAGGGATAGGGCACAGTCTGGGGCTGACACACAGCAAAGAAACTGGAAAGAAACAGAGGGCCTTGAAATTGCAGAAGTTTGGCACTACTTTCTTTAGCCTGGTCATTATATAACGTGCAAAGATAGACACCCTAAATTATTGTTACGGCTTTCTTCCCATGGGTGAATTGGTATTAGCAACTGGATGGTAGAAACGCACAGAAAACTGAGCTGTAAAGCAATACAGGTTAAAAGTTCAGCTTTCCACCTTTATGATGGCAGGTTTCACTCTCTCACTGAGAATGCCTCATTTGTATTTACTTTTTAGGGTCATTATCTGTCCCACGAGAGTCTTTGTGAAGGTCCAAATTTCAAATAAACAGTACACTATAAGACAGGTATGTGTGGATAATTTTTGTTGTATTTGGCTAAAATATGGGTACTAAGCTCAATAGGTAAACATAAAAGTATGCCATTTAAAACAATGCATTCCCATTAGTGTTTGAATATGTGCCTAAACTCCATGTACACTTTTACATGGTTATGTCATTTCCTGTGTAAAATGTGCTTGTTTATACAGCAGCCATATGAAAGATGCAGTAACCCGCTATGTGGGCTATTTGAAGCTTTCTTTAAGAAACATAAAAACCCCTTGACCCTTGTATAATAAAAGGTGTTAAAAGATACTGCTTTTATAACATCTTAGCCAAGACTAATAAGAATGTACAAAGCAAACAATTTTTTTTTTACTCCATAGTCCTGGTCAATCACGTGTTATTTTATGAATTTACTGTTGCTGTTGGGTAGTAAAATGATATTTAAAAATAAAATTGCATGAGATTTCATTGCTTCTCAACAAATTTAATAAACAAGGAAATCTTAACGTTTTTTTAAAAACAGTAAATACAGTGCAGTAAATACACTTTGCTGAGTGCTCAGAATAGCCCGTTTATTCTGTCATTCCGAGTTCACTGTTGTCCCTAATTTGCTGGGCTTTTGTTTTTTTCAGAACTAGATTCAACTTTCTGCAGTGATTTGGCTAGCTGAAGTAATGCAAATAGATTCAGTTTTCCCTGATGCCATTTTGAAAGGCATAGCTGTCAAGAAAAAATGACTCTGTTAATAATAGTAATGATTAATTGGCTGACCCTCTGCTAGGGGACAGAAAATGCTCTTTTCACTATTTTTTCTCTATTATTGCTATAATATCTTGTGCCAGGCTTTGCCATCCAGGAATCCAGGCTGAGCAGACTCTGCCCATTGTACTGCCAAAGAAATGCCATTAAAATGGCACATTGCTTCTGCACATTCAGTTACTGTCTGCCTGTTTTTCACAAAGTCAGAAATAAGCCTTTTATTGATAAAACCAGACACATTTCATTTTGCTCGTGCAAATGGCTTCAAAACATTAATCTTGCTCCAGAAATGTTGAAAGAGAAACACAACTTGGGTCCTCCACAGGCTGAGAGAAGGGACTGTATATCTTCACGGGAGCTCTCTTTTCTGCAAAGGTGCAGTAAGACTCATAAACTTTAGATGGCAAAGCAGTCATTAACTCATATGGTTAGTGATCAGATTACAGGAACCCAGCTAGGGAGGATAAAAGGCTAATGGTAGCACGGGGAGAAGCACACACTGCAGGAGAAGGTGCTCTAAAGAAACACCAGAGGGAATGTGGCTTGGGAGGAAGGACTTGGGGGGAAGCAGTTTTCGGGGGGAGGCAGACAGGCAGCCTCACAGCACTGCAGGAGAGCAGGGGCTGAGGACTGGGTGAAAGATTGAATAATAAGATGGACTGAATGCAGGAGCAACTGTAGAGTGAATGTACACCCAAATGGAACGAGACGGGTTGGGTTGCAGTGCTGCTGGTGGGAATAGACTTGTCTACATGCCTACCAGGAAAAAAAACTTTTTCTGAGGGCTTGGTGTGATTCTTGTGTAATTCTTCTTTCTTTCCACTTGCCTGTCCTTCTCATGCTAGTGGCTTTCAGGGCTTTGCTCAGACCTCTAGCCCAGAGGCTGCTGAAGGCTTAGAGCAAGAGCAGGCTGCTGAAGCCCAGCAAAGGCAAATAGCTTCTGACAGTGGCATTGAACAGCCAGAAACAGCGGCAGCTTTAGCACAATACTGACTGTGGCCATGTGTGCTGTTGTGGGAGGTCCAAAGCAACAGAGCTGAGAAACCTGAGTCTGGATGATGAGGCACTTTCATCTACGAGGTTTTCAGATGGATCACGAATTTCACTGCTGGGCCACAGGCAGACAAGCAGTCTGTCTTCTCCAAGCCATGTACAGCCTGAGGTTAAAAAGACGGATCATGCAGCTCTGGACAGTTACTTTGAGTAACTTTGGCATTTTGGTGCTTTTCGCAACAGCCCTTGGCTCCAGCAGGCTGATCCAGAGCACTAAGGCTTCCCAGAGAGTCAGAGGGAAGAAGAGCCAGGCCCTGGGAGAGCAAACTGAAGCGTCTGTGTGCTGAGCAGGGAGCTGATGGGTGACACCAGGCACAGTGCCCCAAATGAGTCTCCTCTCTGAGGCCAGGTACCTGCAGATGGGGTCCCTCTGTCCTTTTGGGATTCAGCTGCAGGCATGAGAGGGTCTTACTGTCTAGGAGAAAAAAACAGTGAAGAGGCTCCTGTTAAACATAATAGTCCCTGGTTTTGGTTTTTTTTACTTGCCCAGGGTGTGGCGGGCTTGGGCCCAGTTCCTTCTCCCTGCTGCACTTCTACCTGGCCGGAGGCACCGGGAGGGGGGAACCCTTCATGTCTCCCACTGCGCGGCTGCACTCGGACGGCTACTTGGGAAAGTTACATTCCTACCTGCACCCTACAACATGAAGCTGGACAGCTTGCAAAGGAGGGCTGAGACAGACATCTACCCCAGCACACCTTGCAGGGAGTGCACCCTTTGGGGAATAGGTGATCTGACCTAGACTTCTGATATAAATCACACAGAGGAAGGACTTGTACTAAATGCTTCCACATTCAACTGATTCCTTTTACTGCTGGGTCCTTAGGTAAACAGCTGTATTACAGACAGCCTGATATTTTAGGTACATTGTGAGAACAGCTGCTGGATGAGTCCTACAGGCAAGAAATACCGAGTGTGAGGAGGGAGAGAGGAGAGAAAGAAAGGACCTGTGCGACTAGCAGCAGTGTCGCTGATACTCAGGCTCTGGGCGTGCATCCAAACAGCTACTCTAGCACATGAAGGTGTTTGCAAGGTGTCACTGACACCAGTGATGATACGTATCACAGTATTTTCACAGATCCCTGAGCTATAGCCTGGTGCCCAGGCTCGGTCAAGGCTGAGAGATGTTTGAACATCTAGTGCCTACAGTCCACGCATCTTCATTCCATAGCATCTATACTGGAACTTAAACCCACTTGGTGTGGGTCAGTGATGGAAGATGAATCTCAGATGCATGCAGAAATATTACAGAAATGGGACAAGTTTATTGATGACTTCATTTTTTTTCCTATGGAATAACGTTGTGTGAATAATATTTCATCAATAAGTTCCAGAAAAGGTAAGCTGGAATCTTTCTGAGACAGAAACTTTAAAACCAGATTGATTCTTTGGAGTTCTAAGAAAAATGACCTGCTATTTATCTCAAAAAATAAACACAGTGGAGCTATGTGTCTCCCAAAACATTATAATGTTTTTGGTAAGAGAAAAAGCCATAAGAAATAATTCACTTCTTGCAACAGTAATGAAATATTCCCCATGCCAGTAAGATAAGAAAGCGATGAGGAGCATGTGCTGGCGTTGTCAGAGTTTTAAAACATTTAACCTGCACCAATAAGCCTACTGATTTTTAATAAATCTTGGAATTCTGGGGAAATTCCAGAGGTTTGGGAGACTCAGGAGAAAAGGAATTTAATTCAGTACTATAAAGGGTCACTGTGCTCACCTAGCAATTATAAGCAAATTATGGGACTGTTGATACTGACTGAATCTTATAATGTGACTGAAGGATGGTAGTTTAATTCATAGGCGATAAGGGCAGGAGGAACAATTAAGACCATTTAGCCTGATGAGCCCTGCTTACTCTGCTAAAAAATTTTACCTCTGAGTCCCTGAAAAGTCAGCTCAGTTTTTACAGCAATCAAGGCAGCAAACACAACTTTAGGAATGACTAGGAGAGAAATAGAGAACAAATGAGAAAACAATATGCAGGCACTCCAGGGATTTACACGACCCTTGAACACTTTGTGATACAGTAGAGCTGGAGAAGGGCAATAAGAATGACTAGAAGTATGAAACAGCTTCTGTGAGAGGAGTAATTAGATAGACTGGAGCCCTTCAGTGAGAGGTGACTGGGGAAAGAAGGAAAAGTGATGAGGGCTAAGAATGTGAATGGGGAGCAAGTTTTCCCCCAAACAAGAACCACAATGCACCAAATGAAACCGGTCCAGGACAGGTTTGAAACAAGCAGAAAGATACTGATTCCTACAGTGTAGCCCAGCTGCAGAACTCCTGACCACACCCTGGTTTGGATGCTAAAAGTCTACGTATGTTTAAAAAAAGTAAGTAAGTTAATGGAAGAAAAATCCATGAAAAGCTGCTGAACATGAGTCTATGGGACTTTCTGAGCCACTGGTAGCTGGAAGCTGAGAAGCCATGCCAGGAAAACCTCGCTGCACATTTGTCCTGTCCTTATTTTCTTTTTAGGGATCTGCTGTTGCCTATAGGAGATGGGCTAGATGGATCCATGGTCTGAATGAAGTATGAAACAGCTTCTGTTAGAGAAGCATGGCTTTCTGATGTGGTCTCTCTTTTCCCACCAATTTTTTTTTTAAAAGGAAGCCTATTTTTAAAGTTCCTTGGAATTAAATGACGCTACGTAATAGCTGGGTATTATGTATTTGGAAAGAGAGATCCAGGATTGATTTAAAGACCGAAAGTTTTAAAAAGCTCACCACATTCAGCTCTAAGCTAATTCTGTGAATATTAGCACTTCATTTTTTAATAAGCAGCTATTTCTACCTACTGTCCAGTTTCCACTTTGAATCAGTGAATTGGCTTCTTTGTCTGCTACATAAAAAACTTACTCCCACAGGCATTGTTCTACCTATGCAGACTGTGACGAATTTTTTTCTTTTATTTTCTATGGAAGAGGTAGATCAACTTGGTAATGCTTTTGCTGTGCACCTTCCTCACCAGATTTTTTTCTTCTTCTTGTGTTTTTTTCTTTAGACTCTCACTTCTCCAAATACTTTTTGTAGTGTGAACACCAGAACTCATTTAATGTTGCAGTAACAGTCTCATCAATGCCACAGAGACACTACTAATTCTGTACTTTCACTGGATTTTGACCTTCATTACAGTCCAGGGTTCAGCTTTCCCTCTCAGCTACAGCATCACATTAGGAGTTCAAACTCAGCCTTCTATTATGACTAACACTGCTTTTCCATAATCACTGCTTTCTAATGAAAAACTTTCCATTTCATAAGTTCTTGCCTCATAGTTGAAAATCCTTGTTTACAGCTGAGTTAAAAAGCAACTTAGTCCCACTAAAAAGTTCCTCCTTGACAGGATTTATATAATTCCTGTTACTCATTATGAAGTAAAAGTTACTTTGCTTTTTAGGGGGAGGCATTGAGACAAGTAAAGGTGCAACCTCACGAGCCCTGTCAGCACTAGACTCAGAAGCCTGTGTCCCAGGCTGGAGGGCTCACCACCCTCCTGTGCCTCCAGGAGGAGCGAGCTCTTCAAGAAGTAACAGAAGAAAGATGCTGACGGCAATCTGTACTTCCTGGATGTTAAGTGCTGGGCTTCAGGAGCTGGGCAGAGGACTGACAGACCCTCTGCTGCTCACACATATTTGCTAAAACCCTTTCTTTCAGGACATTCTCCAGACATCCCGAGGATGTGACGATCAAGATGTGCTCGCTTTGGCAGGGATTTAAAAGTTACTTGAAAGCTGCTCTGGAGCAGATGCCCGATTCATACAGATTTTGTTCTGCTGTCAGCCCTGAGAAGCACATGCTTTCCGATCGCTGAAGGAGGTTTGCACCTCTTGCTGTGAGTCCATAGGGCACCTCTGTAACCTGCTTGCAACCGCTTATTCCTGACCAGAGGACACGTGGCATGCAAAAATTCTCACTGGCGCCCTGCTCTCCCTGCACAGTGGCAGCTGTCTTGAGGAGGTTTTAATTCTGGACGTTGGGCTGTTTTTTCCCAGTGGTCTCCAGTGCAGACAATAGGGAAGCTCAACAGCAGTGCTCGCTCCCCTGGCCCCGCAGGAGTGGTGTGAGGCACAGCGAGGGCTCCTGTGCTGCTCCTGCTCACCAGCCTCTGAGGAGCTGCGGCAGTGCCCTGCTGGACGCGGCCCCTAAATGAGGCCGGGCCTTTTGCTTGTTTTCTCGGGATATGGGCAAGACATTGACACTGCGTGAGCCATCCTGTTGCTCGGCCCCTCAAGGATTCTTCACAGCAGCAGGAGCCTCTTGCTGCCACAGGAGAGGGACACTATTCTGCCCTGTTCACAGCACGTGGCCAACTCCCGTGGCTCGTGTTGGGAGCCACGTGAAGGGAGGGAAGAGGGAATGACTGCTGGAAGGTGGTGGGGTGAGGGATGATGAGGACATTTCTTAGTGAAAATTGCTCAGTCTTTGCTAGGAGGGACTGACAGCATGCCTCTGATAGATTATCCCGGATAGCCAAACCTTGCCCCATATTATACGGTTTTCATCACAAACATAAATGTACTTGGTATAAAACAGAAGGTCAGGAAGGTTTAAGACATGGTATATGAGAAAACATTTTCCAGATTTCAGCTTCCTCCAAGGTAATATGCAAGTGTAATTAAAACAGAACCTGGAAATATAGAGTACAGTACCCTATTGAAAGTGTGTTGTATGAGCTGAACTCCCTTCATTGATAGTTTTCCAAAACACACAGCTGCAATAATCTTTATCCAGGAGAAGGGAATAAATTAAGTCTGAACACCTCTGCATATAGTACAGTACAGTGTATAGCACTGCACCCCATATAACCTCTTAGTGGTAATGGAAAGCTGAAGGAGGCGCAAGTGGAAAACCTCTCTGACCAGCAAACACTTTCTTCTTCAGAAAGCATACAGATGGGAAGAAAAGCTTATGAAGCAGAGGCGGCTTAAGTACTGGGATGTCTTGTTTCTGAAGCGGTCTGCTCAAGTCGTTGAGACTCTGCAATGGCAGGGTGCCAAAGCACACTCCAAGTTTGACAGGTGGGGAGGGAAACGTCCTGGGCTTGCCCCAGCAAACAGTGAGTACTGATGGCAAGCTAAAGTGAACAAATCGGAGTTTATCATATTTAACAGTAGCAGCAGCCACTAGGATATAGAAGCTCGGAAAAAGTAATCAGGTCCTATTTTTACTTCCCCTGAACAGTTCAGTGATGGAGTTCAGGTTTTGCTTGCTAGGCTTCACCAAACTCAGTGAGGTGCAGCACTGAGGAGCCTGTTCTGCTTCACGTCTGCTTTTCCTCCTGCAGCACTGGTGCAGGAGAGGGGTAACTCCCTCTTGGAGACCAGAGCAAGGCCCACTTTGCACCCCTAGCCAAGGAATTCCAGATCAGGGAATTGATCTTCATACTTGCCAAACCTTTCAAGGCCCATAATGCATTGTAAGGATTGTACTTTTGTTGAAAAATTCTCTGATTTTCATATTTTTAAATAGTATTTATCCTGGGAAAACAGCAAATGTATGCACACTGACACACCAAACTAAGTATTCAGTCTTATGGAGAAGACTAAGTGCCTTTAAGTTGCTAAAAATATAATTGGCTTCCATTAAAAGTACTTTTCCAGCTTGTAATGTCATCCTAAGGGTGGACTTGGTCTCAAAGTGTCCAGATTTACTCTGTATGCAAAGGACAAAAATTTTGCGAAAGCGAATTCATTATAAATTACCAGTTCAACCTTAGATATGCCATTTTCCTTCAGCACACAGCCAGAGCTAGAAATCCAGCAGAACTTGGGTTTCCCGATGCGGTCAGATGGCCCCTCACTGCATTTCTGGAACTCAGAGTTCTGGTAAGAGCCGTGCAGAGACATCCAAGTAAGCTCTGGAAGAAGTCAATCCACATGCACCAGGGCTCCAAGGGCCTGTGCTTCAAGTCCTGAAAGGGTGCATTAGACAGGATGTAGTGCCAGACCTGCACTGGCTCTGTTGGTACATACAAGGCCCTTTCAGACCCTGGAGCACCGGGAAAGTATGCTGCAAAGACACTCAAAGAGCTGCAGGGGCCAGCTGGCAGTCTTGCAGTATTGGCCCTGAACCAGAGTTAATAAGACCTGCTGGACCTGAACCGAGTTTTTGCAATTGGGTTTCTCTTTATCATGATCTCCAGAGCGTCCTGGAATACCCATGTGGACTATTTTCCCTCATTTTGTCTGGAGCGCCCCAGCCCTGCTTGTCCCAGGTAACACGGAGAGATCCTGTTTTCCCATACGATCATGAGATTTCCTTTGACTTTTCTTCTGCAGAAGCAGGAGCAGGTGGTTAAGAAGGAAAATTATTATAGTTTTAAATCTGCACTTAGACAGGAATTCTAGACTGAGCAGAGGAAAGATTGAAGTTGAAAGATATATACTTTTGCCCTAGTCTAAAGTATATTTGTTTTTCAGGAGGAGGGAGCTCTCCCCAGCAAATGTTGGGTTAACAACTGCCTTATCAAGTTGATTTTGATTCTTCATGTGACAGAGAAGAGAAAAATAGAAGAAGTTGTTATGGGACTTTATATATTTAGAATATTTCAAAATGGTTGATTAACCTGCATAGATATGTTTTAAAATATAAAAACACAGGCCTCCATAAAAATGATCAGTCTGCTTTTCTGTGTGAAAATGGAAAAAGCATGTTCTATGATAACATTTGAAATAAAATTATGTGCTGATAGGAAATTAGGAGGACAGGAACATCAAATATTTTTAAATGCCTTTGTTTACAAGTTATTTATCGTTCCTTGTTAAATAAGTCAAAAAAGAATTAGAATTGTAGTAATGACCACTGAAACAGCTTGGGAGAGGTTAAATGCATATGTAATCGCAGGACCGCCATAGCCCAAGGACCTCTGTGCAGTGTATGGAGAGTCTTTTGAAAGTGGACAGAAATACCCCAGTTAAAAAAAACACACAGAAAATCTGTTTCCTGGTGAAAACACAGAAAGTCTGACTGCATAGAATGATCTGCATAGAACATCATCACTGCCGGAGAGGAAGAAATGTGGCAAGTGAAAAATACCAGAAGAGGTCATAGAGGTGCCTGTCTCTGAAGTCCAAAAAGTGGAAAATTCTGGAAAGATTTAACGTGGAGATTCCAGCTTGGCAGATCAGGCAGTTCTCACTGTGCTAAATTCTTGGGTGCAGCCCTTTTGTCTTTTCAGTACTGTACTGCTCACTCTGAAAGACATAAGCATTCCTCAAAGCAGAGATAAGCAGAGGCCATACAGGACCTGGATTGCTGGCTCACCATACTATGCCTCATATTTTTGATAATATAGTCTCCACATGCCCATTTGTGCTTCTTATTTCTGATGGCACTACAAGAAGCTACTTTAAAAAAAAACATCAAAACTGTTTCATTCTCTTTTATTACAAGGAAATATGTGTATATCCATTAACAGGGTGAAAAAACAAGTAATATGATAAAGGTTATGTAAGAAAAAAATTGCAGAGCTGTGATATGAAGCCTCATCTCCAGAACAGCCAACCAAGAGTTTCTCCACATCTCTACAATGCTTCTCACAGCAAATAGCCTGAGGCTGATTTCTTAAAGTGTTAGCCAAACTCTGCTCTTACCTAATACCTTTAGGAACTTGACATCAAAGGGAGAAGAATGGGGCTCACACTGAGCATCTTTATGTTAAGTATGAGAAAACTTTCACAGTGAAAGATTGGAACGAGCTTCGTATGGAAACTGGGAATCCCCTTACTGAAATTTTTAGGTGCAGGTCAGAGAAACATGCACCAGAGAGATCTAAGTACATTTAGTACTGGAAGTGGAGGATGGTCTAGGTAATCTTTTTAGCTACATACCTACAGGATTTGCAAATATCTGTAATTAATTATGCCAACCAACGAATAATATAACCCAGAATCAAAGTCTCAGTCTCTACCATAGCCTAGAACACCCAAGTGAGGGCAAACATTTTAAAACTAGCAAATCATGTAAGCACCATAGCCAGCCTGGAACATTTTGGCAACACTTCATGTAAAAATGACAGTTTCTCAAAACTGAAGTTTTGGGGGTAGATAAATACCCAGTTTTGACAAGGTAGCATTCTGAGACCAGCATGGAATTGTTGGGCAAAATACAGTGCCTTTGTCCCACTCTTCCCATGGAGAACAGCCAGTGACCTAGACTGGGGTACTTCTGTGCAATACTATCAATCTTAAATCTTTGCCCTGATTAAGATTAAGGGATTTTAATCTGAATTTTTCACACCGAGGGTGGTCATCACAATTATGCTAAAGAGGCCCCTGCCTCTCTTCCAGTCTTTCTTGTGGCACTTTATATCACTAATTAGCAGTTCACTGAACCAGAAAGTCAGTTTCTGTTCTGATAAATATTCCATTACCAGGTGTCCCAGTCTCCCAGTGATAATACTCAACTCTTCCGTGGCAACTCTTCTTTCCTTACATACTCTGGAAATAGGCTGCCTGCAATTAAATGGGGCTGTGGTCCCGAAAAACAGTTAAGTCAGTAGAAGGCCACCTGAAACTGGATCAAAATGGAAGTAAGAATAAGATAAAAATTCCTATGCTGGCTTACATGTGCTAAACTGAATGAAAATTGTTAAAAAGAAATGTTAGGCACAACTTGGATCTGTCAGTTGTTTTGAAGGGCTCAGTTTTGTCAATCCACTTGATTTTGGTGTAGTATTTTAACACTGAATAAATGCCTATGTGATTTTAACCCCAGCCCTTCACTGCCAGCTCCCTCCTGCTTTTGGGCTAAAAAAATCACAGTCCGTTGTTGTCTCCGTTCCTGGTAATGAGGGGATTTGGACCCTTATCCTATCTTCACATATCTGGATAACAGGTAGATGTGGAATTTTTCCTCCATGAGTTTTTTCAAGTCTGGATAAGCTTCAGACTCAGTGTTTAGATGCTTGCTGGACTGAGGCTTTAACTAATAGGCTAGAATCATATCCCCCTTCCTGTTCTGCACAGTAGCTGACTTGTCAAAATGAAGCCTTGCCAACCACCACAACAGCCTTAACCTAGGCCCAGCGTGCTCTAGAAAACCTTATGTTCTGCAGAGCCGAAGTTAAACTCAAACTGAACCCAAAGCAGGCCCCCCACACTGTTCTCGCACAGCTTCAGGAAAGTGTTAGTTCATTTTCCACATCTGGGCTAGAATGATCCCAAAAGGGGCTGTGAAGGCATCCCGGGCCTGCCTGGATTCTGCTGTGAAATGCCAGCACAGGATCTCATCAAGAGCAGGTCAAGTATCCTGGTGTCTCAAAACAGCCACCCGGGGAAAAAGGTTTTTTCCTGTGCTTGCTTGTTTGGGGACAGAGCTTCAGGGTGATTGTTACTATTTCTCCCCTTACCCCCTTCTATTACCTGCAGGAAAGAAATCACTACCATCACTACCAGCACAAGGACTACTGCTGACAGCAGCCGCAGTCAGGATGGCAGTTTGACGCAGTTTGATAGTACGGCTAAGCTCACCGAATATCTGGCTGCTGCCCAAACAGCCGATCTGCTCTCCCCATCCCGTCCCCAGATACACATTCCTGGCATTCCTCTGATCCTGAGGAGAGCTGGTTCAGGTAGCTAAGCTCACAGAAAATTAATTGTACTAAACACAACAAAAAGACAATTTTCTGCTCATTGGCTCAGCATTCATTAGATGAATGCTAGTGCTACCACAGGCAGGGGCCGGACCTCTCCTTTCAACAATCAGTAATTTTATCTGCTTAGTTGTATTGTCGAACTGTATCCTTACTTCATCCACAAGCCCCATCTAACCAGACATGCAGGAGCAAAGGAAGGCCTCTCGCACCATCCTGATGTGTGTGGATCATCACTGCACCCGTTTGTACGGACGCAGGATGTAGGACTGCGCAGCATGGCCCCAGTCACCAGAAGCAACCAACATCAGGCTTTGCCTCCACCACCAGTGTCCTAAAGAGAGGACTTTGTGGGTAGATCATAGAGAGTCAGCTCTCCACCTGGCTTTTGCTTGCTTTCTGCACCCTGCTTCTCTGCCTTTAGCACACAGCAGTCCCATATCCCTTCTTGGTCACACTTAAAAAATGGTAAACATTATCTGTTTGGAGGATTCTGCAATTCCTCACTCTCTCCCTTCTATGCCTTTGCCCTCCCCCAAACTCTGAGTCACAGAGACGTGCACTGGTGCCCGATTAGTATCCTCGCTCATTCTCCATGCACACATACATCCAGCCCCACCACTGCTGTTCTTAAGCATGTTTTAGTACATTCAGGGAAGGAAGTTTCTCTGTCCCTCTTTGTTTTCCATTTCTCCTTCACTTAAACTCCTCTAGACTACTTTCTCTTAGCCCATGATTTGCGGCCCCTTATCTCCTCCCTCTAACAGCTGCTCCCTCCAGCCACTTGGAATGGCAAACTTAAAGCCAGCTGCCAGGCTTGCAAGTAAGAGAGAAGACAGGATTGAGGCCAAAGCAGGGGGCCCATTAAATATAAACTTATTAATCAATTAATTGTTATAATAAATAATGTGAAACTCATTTTCTAATTCATTATATAAACTAAATATCATCATATCCTTTCTGATTCTTCTTTCCTGTTCAGTCACCTGGTTACCAACACACCTGAGGCCATTGTTCATGTTCCCCATCATATTTTAGCACATTCATGAAAGCAAGTTTCTCTGCCATTGTTAATGGCCTCGGAGGAAAGAACACCAGCAGTTAGATAGCAACTTTGCTGCCCTGTCTCTGGGACTTCTTGTTGTTGCTGGTTAAAATGCTCTCCCAGGAGCAGTTCCACACGGAAGATTCATTATGACTGAGGTAAGACTCAGGCAGTCGTGGAGCTGCCCCCTGAGCAGAGCTGAACGGTAGGAACTTGAGGACAGCAAGGATTGTGTACATAAAAGGGAGTAAATTGCCAGTGCTCTGACTGAGGAAATCCCCTCAGAGTTGAAATTGAAATTCAGATCCACCTCCAACTCTTCCGTCTCCATGTCCCCTTCAGAGGCAATCTGATATGCTGTTCTGTGCATGTGAGTAGCTGTGTTCAGCTAGACTGACATGAAAGGGCTTAAGTGCTACATGGAGAATGACATAACACTGATAAGCAGAGGAATCTTAGGTAAGACAGTAATTTTCTCCAACTGAAATGTGTCAAAATCTTCCTGTGTGTCATTAGGTAAGACTAACACAAACCCAGGTGAGTGTCAGGAACTGGCATACTCAGCGTATTTACCAGACACACAGCTCCAAGTTTGAAAGTGTCCGCTATGGTGGACAGACTACTGCACACCACTGTGAGACTCCTCTGCTACTGTCTCTGTACGACTATACACTGTAGGGGTTCTTGAGCTTCATCACTTTTAATGACTCTAACTCATTAATGGCAAAGAGGAGGCTTCAGAAAAGTGTAATCATTCTCCTCCATCACCTTCTCAAAAAAAATTTGCTGTTAAGAATGGTATTTAATATTGCTTTGAGTCTAATACATGGAGGGCAGCTAAGCAAATAGAAAGAAGCAGAGCTAGCTTTCACCTTCCCCCCTAGAATTAGCCACAGGCATATTCCTGTGTAGGATATCCTGACAGAGATCTACAGTTCCCTGCGTTGTTCAACACCCAGCCCCGCGTCAGAACAACTCGTTCACTAAACACGCTGTCGGATACAGTTAAACCTACTTTCAGCAGATAGGTGCAGTGAGTCGGAACATCTTGGAAAGACCGACTGCAGGCACAGGGATCTGGGATGCCAGTGGAAAGGAAGTCCAAGCAGGTGATTCCATTGGCCCCCTGAGGTCTGACATTTAAGAACATATGAAAGATTTCTAAGGACTACTGTGGAGTTTCAGGGCCAATAAAGCAGCTGCTACTGCCCTCTTGAGAAGCTGACATCCCAGTAAATATGCTGGGAAAGAGAGGAGTAGAATATTATAATTCCCCAAGCCCTTTAAGCCAGCGCTGCTGCTGAAAAGAGCAGCCTCACTCTCTGCCCCAGCTGCTTTTGCTCACATCTGCATCAGCCTCCCACGTACCAGGACTAACATTTGTGAGGTGATGTGGATGTGATCCAGATTAAGACTAACCTGGCAAAACAAGCCAGCTCATCTCAACCCGTCGGGTTGCTGCTCAGGTTCACCCTGCAGCCTCATGAAAGCTGGTGCCAGCAGAAGCAAGGAGTAGGGAAAACACAGCAGGGAGAGGGAGGACCGCTCCTGGCAGCACGGTGCTGGCTCCAGGGCCTGTGGGGACACTGGCCTGAGGGGCCCTGCCGTGTTCTCCTGGTACTACCACCTGCGCTAGCACCTGTGCAGGCTCACACGGATGCTGTCCCCTGCTTGGGGCAGCCAGAACGGCCAGATCAACCTCAGCCAGAAGAAACGTTCCTGCTTTCACGCTGCTCTCTCTGCTGCCCCGCAGC
>NW_009219509.1:0-243 GCF_000690835.1 Fulmarus glacialis
CTGCCCCGTCTCGGGCGCAGCTCGGAGCCTGCCTTGTCCTGTCCTTGGAGAAACAGCCCTGCCGTGGGACAGCCCCCCCAGGCCCCCATCCCCGGTGCTGAGCGTCGGTGCTGATGGTTGCATGTGGGCTCCGAGCAGTCCCGGAGCCGCCTTTTGGGGTGGCCCTGGCCACGACATGCGGCACCGGCCGCCTCTCAGCAGCCCACGGTGTGCAGGGCAGCTGGACGCAGCTGCTCACGTGTG
>NW_009219509.1:509-906 GCF_000690835.1 Fulmarus glacialis
CATACAGTGTGATTATAGGGAACAGATCCAGGGGCCTCGGGGCGGGTTATAAATCTGATTTATTGACCCAGCCCAACAGCAGCTCTGGCTAGTGAGTAAGTCTTAAATTTCATTGGGTGATAAATACTGAGAACGAATCAATTTGGTAGAAAAACTAATTAGCCAGCATGGTTCCGCATCGATCTCCAAGCCCCGCGCGGCCGGGTGCGCGTTGGGGACTCCATCATCCCGCAATCCGGGGCTGGGGCTGGGGTCCCCCTGCACTGACTGCCTGGTTTCACCCTCCTTTGCCGCGTCCTCCCCAGCACGTGGCTGGGGCGCGGTGTGGTGGCATGCGGTCGGGGGTGGCACTGACCTGGGTGTCTGGGGCTGTGGGGGTCCTGGGGGCCGCCTGACC
>NW_009219510.1:0-7951 GCF_000690835.1 Fulmarus glacialis
TTGAATATATTTATATTCAATACATATAAATATTTATGGAAGGTATTTATGGAGCTTCCTTCCATAAATAACACCTTAACTGCAGTTAATTCATAAAAATGTTAAGTATTATTTGTCATGGATTTCATAAAAAATGTTTGTGATATTCAGCTGTAATTTTACTTTGGTGTTTGGTTTTCTTCATTGTAAGAATTTGCTTTATTCTCAAACAGCATCAATGCCACAAACTATATCTTATATGCTTAAAAGAAAACAGCAAACCATAATCTCCCCCCCCCCCCAAAAAAAAAATCTATGAATATGTAGTTCAACAGTAGCTTCAATATAACATTTTATTTCTAATTTTCTAGGAAGTAATCTCTATTATTTCACCATTTTCTGTACAAACGTTGTATTAATACTTATACAATAGTGCTAGCTTTGCCATTTCCTTTAGAAGGAGGGGTATGTAGACACTATGTTGGTGCAGCCTAAGCTGGGCACTTAGTGATGATGCGATAATGAAATCAATCTACCAGCTGGCAGTACTGCTGCTGCACCTAGATAGATAGGAGTCCTAGTTTGTCCAGATTCCCTCTCCAAAGTGCTGTGTCTGCCATCTATTTTCTCATGACAATACAAACTTCACTACAGCAAATACATTTTTGATTACCTAGCCTGTTCACCTGCCAGTGAGTAATTAATACTGTTATCACCTAATCAACTGTTGTTTAAATGCAGAATGTAAACTATGTCCTTGGCTTTGTTCTTCTCACTCTGTACACTGGTAAAACCAATAGGTTCTTCAATAAAGTTTCCCATAGCTTAGGCTCTTGAAATGTCAGTACACAGAGATTAAAAAGAAGCTGTATGGCAAGAATTTACATCTTGCTGTACCTAGAGAATTAAACACTTTAGCAGTCTATTTTAGACATTTCCAAACTTGTTTTTTTTAAGACCTGTGTGAGAATATTTTTGGTGTCATAAATATTTTCATTGCTGCTTTAGACTCCATAAAATGCCAAATTATTTCATTAGACAATTCAGGCACCATTCAGCTCTTGCCAGGAGACTGAATTCCCTCTGACATCATGTGGTTAACTTTTAGTTCATGCTACGGTCAGTGGGGTCTTCTCACTTATTTCACAAGATTTCAGTGAGGTCCTGACTGACCGGTGAGCCATTCCTGCACCTTTTCTAGAGCAAAGCTCAGTGCTACACAAAGCCACAAGGTCTGTAGTAACTGACAGCAGCAGCATCGCTGGGGAAGCACACCCCAGACTCCACACTAGGCTCAGGCAGTGCTCTCCAAGTATCTCATCTTCAGGATTAAACAGCAGCTATAAGCTCTCTACTCAGCTTGCAGCAACACCAGACTGGTTTTTCACTGTGGATCATTCTCTTGTGCTCCAAGAAGTTTTTTCCCCAGTTCTGATTAAAAAAAAAAAAATTGATAGACAACACAAGCTGTTCTAATTTTTTTTTTTTTTTTTTTCCTTAAAGGTAGAAAGGCAATATCCCTATGACAAGGTCTCCTAGGTGGGATGTGGAATTCCTGGGGGACGACCATATTCTGTGGTTCTCCCACATTTCAGCTGAGTCTCTTATCTATTGGTCAATCAGAAGTAGGTCATTCTCAGTCTCTCCTGCTAGAAGAACAAAATAATGAAAGTAACCTCTGTCATCTGAGAAATTCTGTGGCAGAACTTATGTCTTCAACACCCCATTGACTAGTATGTCTTATGCCTAACAGATATTCTGTCTCTCTCTCTCTCACCTCCATCAATTTCATTCTGCACATTGGAACAAATATATTCTTATATAGATTGGTTTTGTTTTGGTTTTGTTGGTTTGTGTTTTGGTTTTTTTTTTAACAGAAATCTTGACTATTTCCAACTAAGACTTTTTCAGAGGGATAAAAGCGAGGGGCTGTTTCATCATTGAGCATCCAGACTGTTACTGCTGGGAGCCTCTGATCAGATCTCTGTCTGGATTCCTGTGCTGCAGAGGACTTTGACAGCTTTTCACAGTAAGATGTACTTACTGTGATGAACCCATGTTCAAAACCCTACCATGTGCTTCAGTACTGGTATCTCATAAGGTCAGCCACCAGCAACAGGGTAAATTTTATTATGCCTGACCATAGGAGATGACAGTAAGAGCTGTAAGTGAATAGCACCACAGCCCAGGTTTAACTGCTTAGCTTTATGTTATTCAAATACTTAAGTTAGGTTTTTAGACACCACGGACTTCTTCAGAAAATAGACAGGAGCACATTTCTGTTTTCCTCCAATACCTGTATTAGGAGTTTACAGTGAACAGATTTTTAATTTAGGTATACCAGTTAAGTATCTAAAATCAGAAATATAATTCCCATATCTCACTGCTCCTCTGCACAATGCTGTGAGGCAAAAGATACTTTTAATTCCCTATATTTATAGAAGTAATGAGTAAACCTCAAAACATTAGAAAAATAGGAACAATTCAAGCACTGCAGACTCCCACAGCTTAAACAAAGCTGTTAGAATGGCGTTGACCAAAAGGTCAGTCTGTGAATCTTTCCGGAACCCTAGCTGATTTAATTTTCAGTGAATTCACTATTTTTATTGTCAGATACACAATTAGGAGAGGTTTTGGTGTTTTATTATTTTGGGACCTGAAAGAAACAAAAAAAAAATTAAAAGACTAATTTATCTATGCATGTATAAAAGTGTATCCAGTTAGGTTTCAATTAATACATTACAACACAAACATATACATAGGTTGATATTTCTGACACTTTTTGCTTTTCCTGAAGGGTTGATACATGTTTAGACTTATGTTTCTAACCGTACAATACTGGAAATTGAAAGTTATTCTTGGTGTTTTGTCTTTATGAAGCAAATTTGAATGAACACTTCTCATACATTGCATTACAAAGATGCAAAAACATTATAGCTAATAAGTAAGTCAATGTTATGTAGTATTTGGTAAAATGTAAGTTCTATAAAACATCCTAGTATCTTTAAAAAAAAAAAAGCATGAATATCTATAATGAAAAATGAAAGGAGGCGCTAGAATGATGTCATATAAAACATTTCTTTAAAATGCAGTCTAGATTCCACTAGATCTTCCCAACATTATCCTTGCTTTCCTGAAAAGGTTTATCCCCAAATAAAGTTATTAATAATGTTTTGTTAATGACAATCCATGATGGCTTAAGATCATCACAGGAACATTGAGGATTTACACAATTCAGCAGTCTAAGTCAAAACTTTTGATGAAATACCAGAACAGGGATAAACATTGCCAACCTTTGCTTACCAAGTTCTTCAAAATGCATAAGGTGCCCATGACTGCAAAGCCTGTGTCCTACTCATGTTGACACTGAGAGGAGGCTGCAGTCGTGCTGTTGCCACTTCAGAAGTAGCCTCCAAAAAAATATTAGAACAGCAAGTTTATTCCTTCTGAGATATCGTGTACAGTGAATATAGTAAACCAAACTGAAAGTGATAGTACAGTCTCTGATCTAAATTTGAGAAACAGAGTGACTGACAAAGCTCTCTCCTTAATTAAAGTTTAATATACAATGACAAATATGAAAGGAATCAATACTGCAAAAAAGCTGTTTTTCTTGTAACAATTTATAGCAATTACATGGTGTAAGTAGTTCTGTCTGTGTCCTGGTGGAACTGCACGTGTTGGATCTATCTGAATTCCAATGAAGCAGAAGATACTTAATAATTTATCTTTTGTCAATCTTCTGCACAATACACTATTATACTTAGCTTAAAGATAAAAAAAATTCCAATTTCATGAAAAGTATCTGAGAGCCAGGGAATATATTCATTTCACCAACTTACCTGTAAATAAATCCTTAGTGAGTCAGATTATTAACAAGCTGCAGCATACTATTATCGCAGTATATCGAGATGAAAATGCTGTTAAAAAAATAAAGAGTTCACTTAAAAGTTGGGGGTTTTAAAATTAATTTTCAAAGTTCTCATTTCATTTAGGTTTCAGCTGACACGGGCTGTGGAGCTTCCACACACTGGGCTCCCACTGTGGATCTCCTCCTCTACACAGATGCAAAGTAAATAACTTGATATTCTTGGGGTGTCATGAAGCAGGGCACTCTGCCATATCTGCATGAGAATCGATGGGAACTATTGGAGTACAAAATGTGTTTCCAGATCCGCATTGTCACCTATCCAAGACATACTTAAAGGATTTGTTGAATGCAGGTGTCACTTAACATGTCTGGGTGTCTTACAGGAACCACAGGTTTTTCAGTCTTGAAATTACTGAATCTAAATCCAGCCTGATACTGGTTGCTTCACATTAGATTTAGCTTTACATCATTTTAATCCTTTCTAGGTACACGTTTGAAGCTGGAGATGTACCACTGTTTGGGAGTTCCTGATTTCCAAAACTAGGGAAGAAATGACAGTATAAACATAGGAGAGTAAAAGGAGGGCTCCTCCTGTTGGTTAGATTCACAAGATCAACTGTAAGAAAAACTTCCATGCTACAGGTCTCCTTTCAACTCTCTTCAGAAAATTCCAGTAGTGCTATGGAGCACTAGCACTTTGTTTTTGTAGAATAAACCAACTTTTTTTTCAGTCAAAAGACAGGGAGAGACAGAATTGTTTTAATAGTACAAGATATAATCAATTAAAATAATATATGCTGCAAAAGACAGATCATGCTAATTTAAAGGCCTTACTAGACACTACTGCCTTCTCTTTAACTGTGTACTCCCTCAGTGTTAATTAGTAAGTTTGCTTTTAAAAGCTTCTTCCATCAGAAATTACCATAAAATGGGAGCAAGAAATCCAGGTAGTATGTTTTAGCAAAAGTGTTGCATCTTTATTGGGCTTTGGATTCAGTCCTGCAAGCATACATAACAAGTGGATTTGCTAATTACAGTATTTGGCCAAATTACTCTTAAATAGGGTCTGGCCTAATGTTGATGCTCAGTTACTGAAAGACAAAGTGTAAACAATCCTTATAAACCACAAACTGGAGGACAAGGAAATAATCTCTTATTCCCAACCTCCCGCCCCCCAAAAATTTTTTTTAATTAGGCTGAAAAATTCATGCCCATTAATAAGGAAGACCTTATTAACAGCTTCCTTATCATAAATATATTTGCTTCAGACAGAATTGCAAAATTATTGTAAGTTTGAAGGAAGTGGCATGTCAAAGTTCAACTTTTTGGCTTTTTTGTTTTGCTCCAGGGAAGAAGCAGTATGTGCCAGACTTTTATCAGGTTTCACTGTTTCCCTTGGTGAGCTGCTGGGCTGTTTTTGTGGGTGTGTTTGCCAGCGGTTATAGAATCAAGCAGTTCTATGAGTAGCAGGACTAATGAAGCCTGACTTCATTTAGATATACGGTTCAAGGGATTCTCCTGCACTTACAACGTCTCTCTTCTACAGAGTCTCTACTGTCTATCATAAAGTGTCCTTATACTGCAGCATTGCTCTTGGATGAGAGGGGAGGGATTCTTTCCAGAGTGGGGAGACCTTAGCTCTGATAGGGTCTCCTCTTGTATCGAGGCATCTGGTTTGATAAAGGAATTTCTAACCCTCTTTATTTTATCCATTTGTAAATTTGGGTAAAAATTATCATCTCAGTTCTCTGACAGCTGGCATGAAAGTCATTGTGAGGCAGGGAAAGATGCATAAACACGTATTGCATGCAAGGAGCACAGTGTCACTAGCCTTGCTTTCTTAGGAAGCCAGGATAAGAGGGCTCTGAGTACTTCTTGTTTTGCCTGCTCTTGGTACAAAAGCTGTTAACTGTCTGAAGCTCTAGGTTCCTCCTTGCTCTTCCATGCCTGGCAGTGTAGGCAGTTTTTGTGGGGAGTAACAAAGTTCCCAGGCAGGCCATGAAACTTTACTTGAAATTATTGAAAGCACCTGTGTGATATGTGAGCACGTTACCCGAGAACAAGACACACACATGACTTTGAGTGAACATCTAACTGTAAATTGCTTTCTCAGTGGAGAATAAATCATCCTGCTTCTGAAGAATCTTCCAAAGAATCTTAGTTTTGTTATTCACTCTGAAAAGCCCAGCTTCTTCTCTGTCTAATATAATTGTTCACTGTTACATCACTGAATCTGTAGTGATGTCTCTCAGAATCAGGAAAAGGCTGATCAAAACATTCTTCTCTGTTTTGATTAACATTCATTATCTTGTTCTTTATTAAAAAAAAAAAAAAAAAAAAAAGAAAAAAAACCCCAAACATTATTGCTTCTTACACCATGTTTCTTTTTTCTTTTCTCTTTTTTTTTTTTTCTTCTGTTTTTAATATTCTTATTCAGCCTAAAGTTTTGAGGTTATTACATCCTGCTTCACAGGAATAAGACTCTGGCTTTCACTACCTAGCAGTGACAAAGCAACTAATGGGATGCACAAATATTACCTTTCTAGAATGATCTTCAAACCTTTCCGTACCAGTAAATTCAAATTTTTAAAATATATACTGCTTTATCTTGCATATTTTCTTTTCAGGTCTTATCCAAAGCTTTCCTGGAGCTGGAGAAAGGAATAATGAATCCACCAAATCTCTGAGTCAAAGATTTCTGCACTGTTAAACTGTTCTAGTAATATTCCAGTAACTCATCAAGCCAAATTAATACTGAATGTCAGAACTAACAATCTAAGACCTTACTTCCTTATTGTGGCATTCAGAAGGAAAAGCAATTGTATTGATTCTCCTGAAGCTCATTTCTATACCTGCTATTATATTGCAAAATATTGGTTTTCAGCTGAATAATAAAATAGAGCACATAGACACTTTTGTCAAGTCTCTCTAACTTAATTACAAATTTAACTAGAAATTTTGCAGTGTATACACACTTAACAGCATTTCATCTGCAAGACACTCTCAGAGACAGAAAAATGAAGAAGCAAATTTCTCAAGCTAACGTTCAGAGCTAGCTCTTGCTAGCTGTTTAGACTGTTCTTCATTGTTAGTATGCCAGATCTCAGCTGTCATATTTTGTCCAAGCTATCCAGATATCTTACTATGCAAAATGCAGATTCTGATACTCTTGTGTAGAACATTGGTTTACGCTATAAGTCCCATTCATTTCACCAGAAAAATTTATAAGGGAGATACTATTTGATATAAATGAATCAAACTCAAATCCTGTATCCCCAACTTCTCATCTTGTCTAAGAAATAAAAATTGCGATCAAATGAGTTGCATCAACCTTTCTAAGAAATACATATCTGACTAGGCAGTATGGACTGCTCTGACAGCTCCTGGCCCTAAATTACAAACAAAACAAAACAAAACAAAACAAAACCCAATTTATTTTAAAACAAAAAGTTCTAATTTAGAACTGGAAATTCCAATTCCAATTTCAATACAGGAGTATTTCCAATAGTCCTGTGACTAACTTGCTTCAAATGTTCTTACTACTCAAGAGTTTTCTGCAGAAGGGACAATCCATTTAAATCCCTGTTTCTTTGGGGTTTTTTTTTTTATATGCTGTTCTTGGGTTCTGCATGTTTTTTTCCTTATAAGCAGTTCTCTGGATGAATGTCAGCAATTATCCTCAGTTCTTGAAATGTTTTCTTTTACAACAGAAGACATAAGATAATTTCACATCCTCAGCTTACTTTCTTTTCAAAAGCTTCTCAGTCTTTCCTTAACAGAGAGCATGCAGACAGATTTTCTGAAGAACTGGAACTTAACCTTTTCTGAAAAATACTACATCCCAAAAGAAATGTTGTAAAACATAATCTTAAATTTTATTGTGGCAGAGCATATTAAAAACATTAGATTGGGGAATAAGAGATTTACACCACAGTACCTCTTCCAGAGGCAGAATAAGAGAACTGGTTTTTGAAATGCTAAGCTATTTGGCCAATTAACACTTTTGGCAATACTCTTCTGCATGTGCATAAAAGCTCTGCTTTCCATTGCATCCGATAAGTATTCAAGAGCAAGAATATATAGCTCATTTAAATTTAAAAT